>NW_025920080.1:51554-99177 GCF_912470025.1 Vespa velutina
ATATCGAAAAGAACGATAATAATAACGATAATAGCAAAAATAGTAATAATAATAATAATAACGAGAATGACGATAATAAGGATAATAACGTTAATAACGATAATAACGATAATAACGGTAATAAAGATAATTACGATAATAACGATAAGAAAGATTATAACGATAATAACGCTAATAACTAGAATAAAGACATTAAGGACAAAAAAATAATGACTATAAAAACTACAATAACAATAATAACGATAATGACGGAAATGACGATAAGAACGGAAATAACGTTTATATGGATAACGTTAATAACGATTATAACTGTAGTAAAGATAAAAATGAAAATAACGATTATAAAGATAAAAACGAAAATAACGATTATATAGATAATAAGGGTAATAACGGTAATAAGGGTAGTAAATATGATAAAGGTTAACGATAATAACGATATGTCGAAAATAACGATAATAACGGTAATAAAGATAAGTATGATAATAACGATAATAACGACAATCACGATAATAATAATAATGATAATAAAGATAATAACGGTGATAAAGATAATAACGATAATATAATGATAATGACGACAATAACGATAATAACGATCGTAACTATAATAAGTATAACATTAATAACGTATATACGTTATTACATTTATAAAGATAATAACGATAATAACGATAAAAACTATTATGACTATAATAACCGTAATAAAGTATATAACGATAATAAAGTTAATAACGATAATAATAATAATAATAATGATAGTAATGATAATAATGATGATAAATGTAATAAGGTTATAACGATAATAAAGTTAAGTACAATTATAAGGGTACTAACGATAATAACGATATTAAGGTCAATAACGATAATAAAAATAATAATACCGATAAAAACGAAATAACGATAATAATAACAATTATAATAACGATAACGACGATAAACACGTTAATAACGATAATTACCATAATAACGGGAATAACGATTATAATAATAGTAATAAAGATAATAACGATTATATTGTTAATAATAATAATATCGATAACAACGATAATAACGTTAATAATAATAATAATAACGATAGTACCGATAATCACGTGATTATCGATAATAATAATATTAATAACGATAATAACGATTATAAAGTTAATAATGATAATTACGATAACTACAATAATAACGTTAATAATAGTAATAATAATAACAATGACGAGAGCAACGTTAATAAGGATAATAACTATAATAACGATAATAACGATAATAATGGTATTAACGACAATTACGATAATAACGATAAGGACAGTAATAACGATAAAAAAAATAATAAAATCGATAATAACGATATTAGCGATAATAATGATTATAACGATAATAAAGGTAATATCGAAACTAACGACAATATCGATTATAACCATTATTTCTTTAATAATAATAGTAATAATAATAATAATAATAATAATAATAATAATAATAACGATAATAATACTAATCACGGTAAAACAATAATATCAATAATAATGATAATAACGTTAATAACGATAATAACGATAATAAATATTGTGACAATAATAACTATATTAACGATAATAACGATAATACGATTATAACGTTAATAACTATAACAACGAATATAACAATAACAACGATAATAACGATAGTAACATGAATAAGGATTGTAATAATAATAATAACGAAAAAACGATAATAACTGTAATAACCACAATAACGATACTAGCGATAATAACTATAATAACGATAACGACATTGACGATTATAAAGGTAATAACGATAATAACGATAATCATAATAATAATAATAATAATATAGATAATAACGGTAATAACGATAAAACGATAATAACGATAGGACGTTAAGAACGACAATAACGATAATAAAATGCTTAACAATAATAACGACAATAACTTTAATTAAGATAACGATAATAAAGATAAATACAGTAACAACAATAAGAACGCTAATAATAATAATAACTATTATACCGTTAAAAACGACAATAAAAATAATTATAACAATAATAACGATAATAACGATAATAAAGATAATAACGATAATGACGATAATAACTATTATAACGATAATAATGATAATAACGAAATAAGGAAAATATCGTTAATAAGGTTGATAATAGTAACAATAACAAAAAATCAATAATAACGATGATAACCACAATAACGATAATAACGATAGTAACTTTAATAACGATAACGAAAACGATAATAAAGGTAATAACTATAATATCGATAATAACGATAAAAATAATAATAATAACGATAATAACGACAAAAACGATAAAAACTGGAGTAACGGTTATAACGATAATAACGATAGAACGATAAGAACTATAATAACGAAAATAACGATAATAACGCTAATAACGAAAATAATTATAATAAGGATAGCAATAATAAAGGCGATAACAGTAATAACACTAAACACGATAATAATGATAATAACGATTATAATGATAATATCTATAATGACGCTTATGATAATAACTGTCATCAAGGTAAAAACGATAAAAAACGATAATCACGAGAATAATTATTATAATAATGATAATATAGAAAAAATAATAAAATCGATAATAAGGATAATAACGATAATAAAAATAATATAAAAAAAACGTTAATAACGGAATAATAATTGCAGTATCAATAAACGATAATAACGGTAAAAACGATAATGACACTAATTACGATAATATCGATAACGATAATAACGATTATAATGGTAAAAACCACAATAACGATAATATCGACAATAAGGATGATAATGAAAATTACAATAATAACTACATTAAAGATAATAACGAGTATAACCTTTATTACGATAACTATAATAACGGTAATAACGGTAATAACGATCATAACAATTATCACGATAATAGTAGTATCAATAACGATAATAATGTTAATAACGATATTAACGTTAATAACGATAATAACAATACTTATTACGATAAAACGATAAAAACGATAATAACGAGAATAATGATAATAACGGTAACTATAATAAAGATATCGATAATATGAATAATAACGCTAATAACGGTAATAACGATTATTACGATTATAACTATAATAATAGTAATAGTAACGAATATAACGATTATAATGGTAATAATAATATTAATAGCGTTAAAAATGATAATAACGATAATTGCGATAATAACGATAAAAACGGTTATAACGATAATAATAATAATAATATCAATTATAACGACTATAACGATAATAAGAAGATTAACGATAATAATAATAATAATAAAAATAACGATAATAAAGATAATCTCGACAATAACAATAATAACGATAATAATAAAAATAATAACAATAAATACGATATTAACGATTATAAAGGAATTAACGATTATAAGGATAATAGCGTTAAAAACGAAAATAACGATTATAACCGCAATAATAACAATAACGGTATCACGATAATAACTATGATAACGACTATAATTATAATAGCGATAATAATGATATTAGTGATAATAACGACAATAACGATAATAACGGTTATAACGATATTTACGATAATAAAGATTATAAATGTAGTAATAGTAATAAAGATAATAACGATAATAACGATTGTAACGTTAATAACGATTACGATAATAACATATATAACTGTAAAAACTATAATAACGATAATAACGATAGTAACGATACTTACGGTAATATTGGTAATAACGATAATAACGATACTAACGATAATAACGTTCATAACGACTACAATAATAATATTAATGATAAAAACGACAATAATGACAATACCGATAATTACTATTACAGCGATAGTAACGGTAACAATGATAATAATAAAAATAGTAACAATAATTACGAAAAGAAAGATAAAGATAATAACGATTATAAAGGGAAATAACGATTATAACGGCAATAACAATAATAACGGTAATAACGCTAATAACAATAATAATAATAATAATAATAAGGATACTAACGATAACAACGATAATAATGAAAATAACGATAATAAATATAATAAGTATAACAATAATAAGGATTTTAACGATTATAACGATAATAACAATAATAAAGATAATAATTATGAAAATAACGGTAATAAGGATAATAACGATAATTACGAAAATAACTATATTAAAGGTGATAACGATAATAACGATATAACGGTAATGAAGGTAATCAAAATAATCTCGATAATAAAGATAATATTAGTAATAATAACTATAATAATGATAATAATAAACATAATTACTATATTAACGATAATAAAGAGAATGAAGATAGTTACTATTATAGCGATAATAACGATAATAATGATAATAATAATAATATAACTATAATACCGATAATAACGAAAATAACTATAATAACGTAACTACACTAACGATAAGGATAATTAAGATTATAACTGTAATAACGATAATAATAATAATAATAACGATAATATCGATAATAGCGATAATAACAATAATAATGACAATAACCTCGATAATAACGATAATAACGTAAATAATGAATATAAAAATTATAAATATAATATTTATATGGTGATAATAAATTTAGGTGATAATAAACATTATAAATATAATAACGATACTGACGATAAAAACGTTTATAACGATGATAACGGTAATAAAGGTAAAACGAAAATAAAGGTAAAACGGTAATAACTATAACGATAATAAAGTTAATAACGTTGATAACAATAAAAACGTTAATGGCGATAAAAATAATTATAATAACGGTAATAACGATAATAAGGATTATAATAAATATAATATCAATAATAACGCTAATATAGATAATAATGATAATAGCGACATTAATAATAATAATAACGATAATTACGATAATAAAAATAATAACGATAATAAAAATTATAATAGCGATAATAATAGTAATAATAACGATAATAACGATAATAATGATAATAACAGTAATATCAATAATGAGGGTAACGATAACGATTATAACGATAATAAGGATAATAACAATAATAGCGGTATTAACATTACAATAATAACGATTATAACAATAATTTCGGCACCGACTGAAATAACGGTTATAAGGATTAAGGATGATAAACATAATTACGATAATAACGATAATTACGTTAATAACGATTATAATAACTTTAACAACGATAATATCGATAATAACTACAGTAACGATAATAAGTGATATAATGGTAATAACGATAATAACGGTAATAACAATAACGATATTAACGATAATATCGTTAATAAGAATAATAAAGATAATAACTATAATAACAGTAGAAACGATAAAAACGATTATAACGATAATAAAGATATTAAGGAGAATAAAGGTAATAGCAATAATTACAATAATAAAGATTATAACGTTAAAAATGTAATAACGAAAATTACGATTATAACGATAATAATATTTTTAATAACGATAAAAACGATAATAATAATAATATCTACAATAACTATAATAACGATGAAAACTATAATAACGTTAATAACGATAATAAAGTTAAGAAGTATAATAACGATTATAATAATAATAATAAAGACAATAACAATAATAACGATAATAACGATACCAAAGGTAATAACGATAATGACGGTAGTAACGGGAATAGCGATAATAATAATAATAACAACGATAAAAATTATAATACCGAAAGTAATGATTTTACGATAAGAACGATAATAACGATAAGACGATTAGAACGATAGTAACTACAATAACGACAATAAGGATAATAACGATAATAACAATAATAAGGAAAACGATAATAATGATTACAACAGTAATAATGATAATAACGATAATAACGATGAAAACGTTAAAAACAATAATATCGCTATTAAGAATATTCACGATAATAACGATAATAATAATAATAATAACGATAATAACGATAATAACGATATTCACGATAACGATAATAATAATAATAATAACGGTAATAACGATAATAACGATAATAATAATAATATAACTATAATACCGATAATAACGAAAATAACTATAATAACGTAACTACACTAACGATAAGGATAATTAAGATTATAACTGTAATAACGATAATAATAATAATAATAACGATAATATCGATAATAGCGATAATAACAATAATAATGACAATAACATCGATAATAACGATAATAACGTAAATAATCAATATAAAAATTATAAATATAATATTTATATGGTGATAATAAATTTAGGTGATAATAAACATTATAAATGTAATAAAGATAATGACGATAAAAACGTTTATAACGACAATATGGTTAATAACGACATTAACGATTATAACCATAATAACGATGATAAATTTAATAACAGTAATAGCGATAAAAATAACAAATCTAACGTTTGTAACAGTAATAATGAAAATAATTATAATAATAAAGATAATAACGAACAGAACGTCAATAACGATAATAACGTTAATAGTGTTAAAGACGATTATAATAATATTAATAACGAAAATGGAGATAACGATAATAACGACAATAACAGGAACTATAGAAACGATAAAGATAATAACGTTAAAACGATAATAACGATAATATCGAAAATAACTATAACAATAATATCAGTTACGATACTAACGGTAAAAACGATAAAAACAAAAATATCGATAATAACGATAATATGAGTAATAATAAATATACGAAATATGCGAATATACGAAAATAACGATAATATATGTAATAAAGATAATAACGATAGCGTTAATAACGATAATAACGATAATAATTATTAGAGCGGAACAAACGATAATAACGATAATAACAATAATAACGATTATAACGCTAACAACGATAGTAAGGATAATAACGATAATAACTTTAATAACGACAATAAATGTAATAATAACAGTAATATCGATAATAACGGCAACAACGGTAATAACGATTATCTCGATAATGACGATAATTATTGTTTTAATGACGATAATAATAATAATAATAACTATTATAAGAATTACAACGATAATAACGATAATAACAATAATAAAGATAATAAGGATTATAATGATTATAACTGTAACAACGATTATAAAGATGTTAAATGCTAACGATAATAACCATACTAAAGTAAATAACGATATCGATAATGACGATTATAACGGTTATAATGATGATAACGATAATAATGATAATAATGATAATAACGACAATAAGGATTATAAAAATAATAATAACGATAATTACAATGATAATGGTAATAGCGACAATAGCGATAATAAGGATAATAATGATAATAATGATAACAATGATAAGAACGAGAATAACGACAATAGCGATGATAACGGTGATAACGATAATAAGGAAAATTACAGTAATAATAAACATTATAACGATAATTATAACGATAATAACTATACCATGGAAAATAACGATAATATCGATAATTACTATTAGGACGATAATAACGATAATAATGATAATAATAATAATAGTAAAGATAATAAAGATAATAACGGTAATATCGATAATAGCGATAATAACGAGAATAACGACAATAATAATAGTATTAACCATAATAACGATAATAAAGCTAATAACGATAATAACGGTAATAACGAGAAAAACGAAAATTACGACAATAACGATAATAACGATAATAACATTAATAACGATAATAAAAATAATTATAACCATAATAATGTTTATAACGATAATAACGATATTAACGGTAATAACGATATTAACGGTAATAAGGATAATATCGATAATAACGGTAAAACGAGAAAGATAATAACGATTCAAACGGTAATAACGATAATAAAGAATATGAAGAAATTAACGATATTAACTGTATTAACGGTAATAACCATAATAACGATAATAGCAATAATAAGGATAGTAACGATCACGAAAATAGCGGTTACAACGATAACGTTAATACAGAATAAAACGATAGAAAAGATTAAAAAGAAAATAACGATTACAATGATAATAGCAATAATAACGTTAATAACGATAATAACGATTATAACGATAATAACGGCAACAACGGTGATAACGTTCGTAATGGTTAACGATAATAATTATAATAAAAATAATAACGCTAAAGATAATAACGATAATCCCGGTAGGAACGATAATAATGATAATAACGATAATAACTATAAAAACGATAAGAATAATAATAATGACGATAATAATGATAAAAACGATAATAACGATAATAACGTTAAGATGACAAGAACAATAATAACGATAATATCGACAGTAGCGATAATAATGAATATAACCATAATAAGTATAACGATAACAAAGATTATAACGGTAACAACAATAATAAAGATAATAACTTTTAAAACAAAAATTCCGATAATAACGATAATGACGATAGTAATTTTAATAATTGTAATAATAATAATAATAACGATAATAACAACAATAACGATTATAACGATAATTATAATAACGATTACGTTAATAACGATAGTAAAGATTAATACGATAATAACGATTAGAACGATAAGATCGATAATAACGGATATAACGATAATGACGATACTAACGATAAAGACCATAACGATAATAACGATTATAACTGCTGTAACTATAATAAAGATAATAACGATAATAACGGTAATAATAAAGATAATAAAGATAAAAACGAAAATGAAGAAAATAACGATAATAACGAAAACTATAATAACAATAACGATAATAACAATATTATCGGTACAAGTGTAATAACGATAATCACTATAATAATGATAATAATAGTAATCATAACGATAAAAAAAATTATATCGTAAAAATAACAATAATAACGATAATAATGAAAATAACGATAATAAAGGTATTAATGATAATAGCGATAATAACTATAATAACGATTATAACGATAATAATAATAAGAATAACGATAATAAAGTAAATAAAGATAATAACGATTATTACGGTAGTAACAGTAACACCAATTATAACAATAATAACGATAATAACGATAATAACGTTTATATCGATAAATATAATAACGATAACGATAATAACGGTAATAACGGTAATAACGATAATCTCGATAATAACGGTAATAACGATAATCTCGATAATAACGATAATAATATTAACCATATCGGCAATAACGATAATAATAACGACTATAACCATAATAGTAATAAAAATAACGATAATAAAGTTAATTAATATTATAGCGTTAATGACAATGATAGCGAAAATAGTAATAATAAAATTATGATAACGATGATAACGGTAATACAAATAACGAAAAGAAATAAACGACAATAGCGGTAATAACGATAATCACAATAACCACGAAAATAATGATAATTATAGTAATAAAGATAATAACAATAATAATAAAGATAATAAAGAGAATAATGATTATAATAATACTAATAACGATATTAACGATAATAAAATTAATAACGATAGTAACGATACTAACAATAATAACAATAATAAAAATTATAATAACGATAATAACGAAAATGATAAGAACGATTAGAAAGTTAATAACGATAATACCGTTTATAATAGTGACAACGATAATAAAGATATTAACGATAATAAGGATATTATAACGATAAGGATAATAACAGTAATATTAATAACAATAGCAGCATATCGATAATAAGGGTAATAATGGTAATAAGGGTAATCTCGATAATAACGATAATAATGGCAATAATAACGATAATAACGATAATAACTATAATAATAATAATAATAACGATAATAAAGATACATACTATTATAGCGATAATAACGATAATATAGGTAATACTAATAATAATAACGATAATATCGATAATAACGGTAATATTAATAATAATGACGATAGCAACGAAGATAACGATAATAACAATAATAACGATAATATTGATAATAACGGTAATAACGATTATAACAATAATCGAATTAATAATAATGATAATAACGATAGTAACGATACTAAGAATTATAACGATAATAATAATAATGAAAACGGCAATAAGGATAATAAAGATAATAACGACAATGACGAAAATAACTATATTAACAAAAATAATGATAATAAAATCTATAATTACGATAAAACGTTTCTAAAGATAATAACGGTTATAAGGATAATATCGTTAAAAACGATATTAAGGATTATAATTGCAATAACATTAATAACGGTTATAACGTTAATAACGATAACAATCGTAATAATATCGAAGATGAAGATAATAACGATAATAATAATAATAGTAACGATGATAACTATAATAATAATAACGATAATAAAGATACATACTATTATAGCGATAATAACGATAATATAGATAATACTAATAATAATAACGATAATATCGATAATAACGGTAATATCGATAATAACGATTTTAACGAAAATAACGGTAACAACGGTAATAACTGTAATAACGATTACCGCTAATAACGATTATAACGATAATAAATCTAATAACAATATTAATGATATTAACGGTAATAACAGTAATAACGATAATCACGATGATAACGCTATTAAAAGTAATAATAATGGTAACGACGACAATAAAATCGATAATATCTATATTAACGATAATAAGATTAATAACGATAGTTACTAATATAGTGATATTAACAAAAATGGCGTTAATAATAATAATAATAATAACAATAATAAAGATTATAAACATAATGACGATAATAACGATTGTAACGATAATAACTACTATAAAGATAATATTGATAATAATGATAATAACGATAATGACGTCAATAACGTTAATAGCGATATTAACCTTAATAACGATTATAACAATAATAATAACGATAATAACGATAATAAGGATAATACGATGAGAAAGATAATAATGATTATAACGGTAGTAACGATAATAAAGATATTAACGATAATAATGGTAATATCTGTAATAACGATTATAATAACGATTATAATTATAACAACGGTAATAACAAAAATTACGTCAATTACTATTATATAGATAATAACCATAAAAACGATAATAATAATAATAATTATGGTAATAACAATAATAAAGGGTAATATTAAAAATAATAACGAAAATAACGAAAATAACGAAAATAACAACAATAACGATAATAACGGCAATTACAATAGTAACGATAATAGCGATAATAACGATAAAAATAATAATAATAAGGAGAATAACGCTAATAATGTTAATAATGATAATAACAATAATATATATAGTAAGGATAACTAGAATAAGGATTATAACGGTAATAACGATACTAATAATGACAATAATAAAAATAATTATAATAACGATAATAACGATGATAGTGATACTAACTGGTGATAGTGATATAACTATTGTAACGATAATAGTGATAATAACGATAATAACGATATTAAAGATATTAACGCCAATAAAGATTATAGTAAAAATAAGGAGTATAACGAAAATAATAGTAATGGTAACGATAATAAAGATAATTAATTTAATAACGAGAATAACGATAATAACGAAAATTAAATTAATAATAACGATATTATCGTTAAAAACGATATTAACGATATTAACGATATTAAAGAATACAAGAATGATAACAATATTAATGATAAAAACGATAATAACATTCATAACGATAACAATAATAATAATTATAACGGTAATAACGATAGTAACGAAAATAACGATAATAATGATTTTAACGGTAATTACCATGATAGCGATAATAACTATAATAACGATAATAAGGTTATTAAAGTTAATAACGATTTCATCCACAATAACTATTTTAACGATTATAACGGAATTAAAGTTTATAACGATAACGATAATTACAATTATAACGGTAGCAAAGATATTAACGACAATAACTGTTGGACGTTGATAATGATAATAAAGATAATAACGTTAAAAACGATAATATCGGTAATAACGGTTATAACGTTTATAATGGCTTTAACGGTAATAAAGATTATGAAGATATTCACGATAATAACTGTAATAACATTACTAACGATAATAATGATATTAACGAATACGATAATAACGATCATATCGGTTGAAACGATTATAACTATAATGACAATAATTACGGTTATAATGGTAATAACGATAATAACGGTACTAACGAAAATAACGTTGATAACGATAATTACGGTAATAACGATAAAAACGAAAGTAACGATAATAACGATAATAACGATAATAAGAGTAATAAGGATAATATCGGTTACAACCATAAAAAATATATTACCGATAATAACGATATTAACGTTTATAACGATAACTAAAACAATGATTATATCGGTAGTAACAATTATAAAGAAAATAACGAATGTAATGATAATAATGATAATAGCGATAATATCGGTAATAACGATTATATCGATAATAACTGTAGTAACGGTAATAACGGTGTTATAGATTAACGAAAATAACCGTAATAACGATAATAACGATAACGATAATAACGATAATAACTATAATAATAATAATAAAGATAATAATGATTATAACAATAAAACTATAATAACGAAAATAACGATAATAACGATAATATCTATAATGACGATTATGATAATAACGGTCATCAAGGTAACAACGATAAAAACGATAATCACGAGAATAATGATTATAATAATGATAATAAAGAAAAAAACGATATTTAAGGTAATAACGATAATAACGATAATAAAGATAATAACGTTTAAAACAAAATCGATAACAACGAATATTACAGAAGTAACGATAATAACGGTAATAAAGATAATAATTATAATGGTAGTAACGGAAATAAAGATTATAGCGTTAATAACGGTAATAGCGATAAAAACGATAATAACGGTATAACGATAATAGCGACTTTAACAATAATAACTAAATTAACGATAATAACGATAATAATTATAATAAAGATAATAACGATTATAACGATAATGACAATAATATCGATAATAACGATAATAACCACAGTAATAATAATAATTTCAAAAAAAAAGATATCAACGATTATAACGATAATAACGATACAAAGAATAATAAAGAACATATTAACAATAATAATTGTATAACGATAATTACTTTAATAACGACATCAAGAATAATAACGGCAATGATCATAAAAACAATTCTGAAGATAATATCGATAATATCGGTAATAACGATAATAACGCTAATAAAGATAAATTCGACAATAATGATGATAATAATAATAATAACAATAATAACAATAATAACAATAATAACAAAAAATAACTTTAATAACGATAATGACGACAATAATAATAATAATAATAATAAAGGTAATTACGAAAATAAAGATTACGACGATATTATCGATAATAACGATAATACAATAATAACGATAATAATGATAAAAACGATAATTATAATAATAATAACGATAATAACGATAATAAATGTCATAACGATTATAACGGTTATAACGGTAGTAACGAGAGTAACGATAAAAGCAATAATAATTATAATGATAATGTTAATAATAACCGAAATAACGATAAAACGATTATAATAATACTAATAACGATTTTAACGATTATAATGAAAATTATTCCAATAACGATAATAACGATAATAACGGTAATATCGATAATAACGATAATATCGATAATGAGCTTAACCACGAAAATAACTAAAATAACTATTATAAAGATAAAACGATAGTAACGATTATAACGATAATAAAGATAATTAAGTTAATAGCGATAATAATGATTATAACGATAATTATAGTAATCATAACGTCAGTGACGATAATAACGGTAATAACGATTATAAAGGTAAAAATGATAATAACGATAATGAAAATAATAAAGATAATAAAGATAATAACGAAAATAACGATAATAAAACTAATAACTTTAATAACGATAATAACGATAATAACGATAATTACGATAATAACGATAATAACCACAATAATAATAATTATATAGATAATAACGATAATAACGGTAATTACGATATTAACGATAAAAACAATAATAAAATAATAATAGCTATAATAACGATAATAACGGCAAAAACGTTTATAATAATAAATATAATAACGATAATAACGATGGTATCAGAAATTACACTAATAACGATATTAACGTTAATAACGATAATAAGGATAATACCGATAATTACTATAATAACGATTATACCGATAATAACGATAATAACGATGATAAGTATTATAAAGATAATAACGTTAACAAAGTTTTTAATGATGATAAAGGTTAACGATAATAACAATAATAACGGTAATAACAATAACGAAAATAACGATTACATCGATAATAACGATTATAATGATAATAACGATAATAACTGTAATAACGATTAAAAACGACAATAATAGTGAAAATAATGATAATAACGATAATAACAATAATTCCTGTAAGTTAGGTAATAATAAGAATAATGTTAATAACGAAAATTACGATAATAACGCTAATAACGATAATAATTATAACGATAATTGCGATTATAGGTTAGTAACGAACATAAAGATAATAAAGACAACGACAATAGCGATAAAAATATTATGAACGGTAATAGCGATAATAATGATAATTATAATGATAATTACAATAATAACGTCATTAACATTAATAAAGAATATGACATCGATAATAATAATAATAACAATAATAAAGATAAAAACGATAATAAGGATAATAACGATAACAACGATAATAGCAATAACGTTTATAACGGTAGTAACGGAAATAAAGATTATAAGTATAATAAAACTAATAGTGTTAATAAAGATAATAACTATAATAACGATAATAATGATAATAACAGTAATAACTGTAATTACAGTAATTAAAATAATAACGATAATTACGATTCTAACTATTAAAACTGTAATAACGAAAATACCGATAATATTAATAATAATAGCGATAATAAAGGTAATAATAATAATAATAACGATAATAATTATAATAACGACAATAACGGTAATAACGATAATATCTATAATAACGATAACGATAATAACGATTATAAAGGTTGTATCGAAAATAACGATAAACACGATAATATTAATAATAAAAGCGATAACAACTTTAATAACGATAAAAACGATAAAGACGATAATATCGATAATAATGATAAGACGATAAGAACGATAGTAACGATTATAACGATAATAACTATAACAAGGATAATGATAATAATGATAATAACGGTAATAATAATAATAAGATAATAACGATAATAAAGATAATAACGATAATAACGATAATAACAACGATAACGATAATAACGATAATAACTATAATAACGATAACGAAAATAACGATTATAATAAAAATAATAATTACGAGAATAACGATATTAACGATAATATCTATAATAACGATAAGTATAATAACGATTATAAAGGTAGTATCAAAATTAACGATAATCACGATAATATTAATAATAATAGCAATAATAACTTTTCTAACGATAGAACGATAATGACGATAATATCGATAATACTGATAGGCCGATAAGAACGGTAGTATCGATAATAACGAAAATAACAGTAATAACGATACTAACTATAATAACGCTAATAGATATAATAACGATAATAACGATAATAACGATAACAACGATAATAACGATAATGAATATTATAACAACAATAACGGTAATAACGATATGGACGATAATAAAAAGAATAATAACGATAATGACGATAATTAAGAAAATATCGTTAATAACAATAATAATAATTATAATAACTGTAATGGCGATAATAAAGCTAGTAACGACAATAACGATAATAACAATAATAACGGAATTATTTGAAATAATAACGATAATAACGAGTATAATGATAATAACAATTATAACGATAATAACTGTAAAACGAAATTAACTATTACAACGGTAATAAAGATAATAACTGTGACAACGATAATAACGATAATAATTATAATATAGACAATAAAGGTAATAACGATAAAAACAATAATAACGATAATAAAAAAATTAATGATTATAACGATCATAACGTTAATAACGATAATAATAATAATTATAAAAAAATAATAATAAAAATAATATTAATAAATATAAAAATGAAAATATTAACAATAATGACGACGTTAATAACTGTAATAACGTTAATCAATAAGAACGGTAAGAACGATAATGAAGCTGTCTACGAAAATAATGATTATAAAAATAATAACGATAATAACGGTAATTAACATAATATTAATAATAATAATATTATTAATTATAATAATAATAATAATAATAATAACATTAACGATTATAACGAAAACAACAATGATAACTATGATGAAGGTAATAACGATAATGACGATGACAACGAAAACAAAGATAATAAAGATTATAACGATAATAACTGTAATTAACATAATAATATTATTAATAATAATATTATGAATAATAACAATAATAATAACAATAATAACATTAACAATAATAACGAAGATACCTATGACAACAATGATGAAGGTAAAATCGATAATAACGACAATAACGATAATGACGATAATAACGATAATTACGGTAATGACGATGATAAAGAAAATAGAGATAATAAAGATTATAACGATTATAACAATGATAAGAATTAGAACGATTATAACGACTATATCGGTAGTAACGATAATAATAATACTAATAACTATAATAACGGTAATAACGATGATTTCGATAATAATGTTGATAACGGAATTAACAATAATAACAATAATAATGATAATAAAGAATATAACGTTAATAACAATATTGATAATAAAGATCATATAGATAAAGACGATAATAGAGATAAAAGGAATAATGTTAATAATAATAATAATAATAATAATAATAATAATAACAACAATTACAATAATAAAGATAATGACAACAACAACGATAATTACTGTTATAACTATAATAATAATATTAACGTAAACAACGATAATACCGAGAATAACGATAATAACGATAATAATAATAATAATAACGATAAAAACGATAAAAACTATTATATTGATAATAATAATAATAATAACGTTATTAAAGATATTAACGAGAATAATGATCTTAGCGACCATAATACGATTATAACGTTAATAACTATAATTATGAAATAAACGAATATAACAATAATAATGAAATAACTATAACAACAATAACGGTAATAACGATTATAACGATAATAAAAATAATAACGGTACTAACGATAAGAATAATAGTACAAACGATAATATCGATAATAACGAACATTACGATAATAACGATAATGACATTAATAACGTTAATAGCTTTATTAATAATAATAATAACTATAATATGGATAATAACGATAGTGACGATAATAACGATAATAACGCTAATGACGATAATAGCGATAAGACGATTAGTACGATAATAAAGGTAATAACGACAATAAGGACAATAACGTTAAGAACGGATATATCGATAGTAACGATTGTAACGTTAATTAGGATAATGATGATAAAGAGGATAACGATAATAACGATAATAACGATAAAAACGATATTAAAAATAAGAATAATAATAATAACGATAATAAATATAATAACCGTAATTACTATAATAAAGATAATAATAATAATAATAACGATAATAATGATAATAATGGTCATAACTATAATAACGATAATAAGGATTATAACGATATTAACGGTAAAAACTTTTATAAAGTTTATAAAGACTGACGATAATAACCATATTAACGGTAATAACGATAACAATAATAACGATTATAACGGTAAACACGATAATAAGAATAATAACGGTTATAATAATAAAAATAACGATAATAACATTAATAACGATTATAAAGATACCAACGATAATACGGATTATAACGATAACAACGGCAATAACGACAACAATATTAATAATAGGGATAAAATGATAATAGCAAAAAATAACGCTTATCATAATAATAAGAAGGATATTAACGGTAATAATGATAATAAAGACAATAGCTATTGTAACGATTATAACTATACCATTGATAATAACGATAATAATGATAACTACTATTATGAAGATAATAACGGTAATAATGATAATAATAATAAGAATAACTATAATAAAGATAATAGCGGTAATAACGACAATAGCGATAATAACGGGAATTATGATAATAATAAAGGTAATAACGATTGTATCGATAATAACGACAATAACGATAATAACGATTATAACAATAATAACGATAAAAACGGTAATAATGATTATAACGAAAATAAGGGCAACAACGATTATAACGGTTATAAAGGTTAACGATAATAACGATAATAACAATAATAACGCTAACGATAATAACGATTATACCGGTTATAAAGATAAAAACGATTATAACGATTATAAAAATAATAACGGTAATAACTATAACATTAATAATTATAACGATATTATCTAAACTAGCGATAGTAACGAGAATTAAGTTAACGATAAAAATAATGATAATAAAAATAAAGTTAATAATGATATTAATAATAAAAACAATAATGTTAATAATAATAAGGGTAATAACTGTAGAAACGGTAAAAACGATTATTTCGATAATAACGATAATAACGATAATAACGATATTAACGATAACAACGATAATAACGATAATAACAGTATTAAGGATAATAACGATAATAACGTTAATAACGATAATAACGATAATAACAATAATAACGATTATAAGGATTATAACAATAATAACGATTATAACGATAATAAAGGTAATAAGGATAATAACGATAGTAACGAAAATAACGATAATGACAATAATAAACATAATAATAATAACAATTATATTGGTAGTAACGATAATAAAGATATTAACGTAATCAATGAAATAACGATAATAACGTTAGTAATGGCTATAAATATAATAACGATTATAACAATAATAACTATATTAAAGATAATAACGATAGTAACGTTTATAACGATAAGGATAATAACGATTATAACGTTAGTAACGATAATAACGAAAGCAACGAGAATAACGATAATAATGATAATGCAGATAATAAAGGTTATAACAATAATAATCATTATAGCGTTAATAACGTAAATAAGGATATTACCGATAATTACGGTAGTAAAGGTAAAACGATAATAACGATACTATCTACCATGGTAATAACGATAACATTGGTAATATTGATAATAACTATAATAACGAAAAAGATAACAACGATTATAAAGGTAAAAGCGATAATAACGATAATAAGGATAATAACGATAATAATAATAATAATAACTATAATAAAGATAAAAACGATAGTAATGGTAATAATGAAAATAACAAAAATACTAACGATAACAACAATAATAACGATAATGACGATTTTAATGGTTATAACGATAATAACAATAATAATAATAATATTAATAACGATAATAACTATAACACGGCAATAACAATAGTAACGATAATAACGGTAAATATGATAATAATAAATAAATAATAAAGATAATAATGATAATAACGCAAACAATAATAATAATAAGAATAAAACGATTATAAGTATAATTAAGATAATGAGAATAATAACAATAATAACGATAATAACAATAATGACGTTTATAGTGATAATAACGATTAAACAGATAATAATAATAATAACGATAGTAACAATTATAACGATAATAATAATAATGATATAGATAATGACGATAATAACTGTAATAATGAAAATAGCGATAATAACGATAATAACAATAATAGTTATAATAAAGGTAATTACGATAATAACGGTAATAACGTTAATAATAATTATAATATCGATTATAACCGTAATATTAATAATAATAACGTTAATAACGATAATAACAATAATAACGAAAATATTGATATTCACCATAAAAATAATAATAATAACGATAATAACGATTAAAAAGATAATACTGATTATAACGGTAATTACAATCATAATATCGACAATAACGTTAATAAAGATAACAACGGTAATAAAGATAATAAAGATAATAATGATAATAATAATAAGAATATCGATAATAACGATAATGACGTAAACACCATAATAATAATAATAAAAATATCGATAATAACGATAAAAACAGTAATAACGATAATAACGATAACGACAATAATAACGATAATAACAATAATACCGATAATGAAGATAATAATGATAAATCCGATAATAATAATAATAATAATAATAATAATAATAACGATAATAACCGTAATGTTAATATTAATAACGTTAATAACGATAATAACTATAATAACGATAATAAGGATAATAACCGTAAAAATAATAATAATAGCGATAATAACGGTTAAAACGAAAATACCGATAACAACGGTAATAACGATAATAACGATATTAAAGGTTTTAATGATTATAACGATAATAACGATATTGACGATAATAACTATACTAACAATATTAAGTACAATAATAATAATACTATCGATAATAACGATGGTAACGATTATAACGATAATAAGTATAAAAACGATAATAAAGACAATAACGATAATAATAATAATAATAATAACGATGATAATGATAATATCGACAGTAACGATAATAACGATAATAACTCAAATAAGTAAAATAAAGTTAATATCGTTAATAACGATTATAACAATAATAAAGATAATATCGATAATAACGATAATATTAATAGTAATAACAATAATATCGATAATAACGATAATAATTATAACAACGATAATAACAATAACAATCACAATAACGATAATAACATTAATTACGATAATAATGATAATGAATGTAATATCGATTATAACGATAATAATGATAATAACGAAAATAAATGCAATAAGGATAATAACGATAATGACGATAATTACCTTATTAATAGTAAAATAACGATAATAACGATAATAACGATAATAACGATAATAACTATAATAATGATAATAATGATAAAATCGATAACCAGAATAATAATAAGGATAATAACGATAATAAAGGTAATAACGATAATAACGATATTAAGAATAATAACGATTAAAACGATGACAATAATAAAGATAATAATGATAATAACTATAATAGAGCTACTAAAAATAAAGACAATAATTACGATAGTAACCATTATAGTAATAATAATAACGATAATAACGATAATAAGGTTAATATCGATAATTACGATAATAACGACAATCACGGTAATTATAATAATAATAATAATAATAACAACGTTAATAAGGGGAAAACTATATTAACGCTAAAAAGGATAATTACGATAATGACGATAATAACGATAATAACGAAAATACCTATAATAACGGTAATTACGATATTAACGATAATAACTCTGATAACTGTAATAAAGATAATAAGTATAGTAACTGTTATAACGATAATAACGATAATAAAGTAAATAACAATAATAACAATAATGACGATTATAACGATAATAACAATAAAAAGGATAATAATATTAATATTAATAATAATAATAATTATAGTAACAATAATAACTTTAATAACGATAATAACGATAAAAACGGTAATAACGATAAAAACGATTATGACGATAATATCGATAATAACTATAACGATAATAATAATAAAAAACCTAATAAAGGTAAATTCGACAGTAATGATAATCACATTAATAATAATGATAATAACGTTATTAAGGGTAATATCAATTATAATGGTAGTAAAGTAAAATGATAATAACGATATTATGTATCACGATAATAACGATAATAGTGATAATAATGTTAATAACGATCGTAATAATAATTATAACGATATTATCGATATTAGCAATTATAACTAAAAATTATGACGATAATAACGAAAATAAGGAAATTAACGGAATATTAATAATAAGAATGATAGTAACTGTAATAGAGGTAAAAACGATTATTACGATAATTACGTTAATAACGATAATTAAGAAAGTAACGTTAATAACGGTAATAATGAAGATATTATTAATAATGAAGATAATAACGATATTAACGAAAAGACGATAAGAACTATTATAATATTAACAACGATAATATCGATAATAACGATAAAAAGGTAATAGCGATAATAACGAGAATATCAATAATAACGGTAATAACGATAATAATGATAACAACGATAATATCGATAATATTCACGAAATAACAACAATAATAAAAATAATAACGATAATAACGATAATAACAATAGTAACAATAATAAGTATAATTTTTATAATGATAATAACTATTATAACAATAATAGTTTCAATAAGGAAGACAAAGTTAATAAATGTAATATCGATTATGATATAACGATTATAACGGCAATAACGACAATAAGGATGAGAATGATAATACCGTTACTACCGATAACGATCATAACGATTATAATGGTAGTAACGATAATAAAGATTATGTCGATATTAATGATAATATCTCTTATAACGATATTAACGATAATAAGGATAATAAATATAATAACGATTATAACAATCACAACTATATTATAGCGAATAACGATAATAACGTTTTTAACGGTAAGTATAATTACGATTTTAACGGCAGTAACGAAAATAACGAAGATAACGACTATAATGATATTATCGATAATAAATATAATAACTGTAATAGGGATAGTAACGATAATAAAGAGAATAACAATAATGACGTTTATAAGGATAACAACGATAATATCGATAATGAAGATAAAAACGGTAATGACGATAATAACGGTGATAAAGATTAACGATAATAAGCATATTATCGGTAATAACGATAACGATAATAACGATTATACCGGTCATAACGTTAATATCGATAATAATGTTAAGAAGCATAATAACGACTATAATTATAATAATAACGATAGTATCAATAATAACGATAGTAACGATACAAATGATAATAACGATTATGACCGTAATAACAGGAATAACGATAATAACGATACTAATAAAGATAATAATGTTAATAACTATATTAACGGTAATAACGATAATAACGGTAATAAGAATAATAACGATAATAACGATAATTACGTTAATAACGATATTTAAAATAATAACAATAATAACAAAAAGAGATTATTACAATAGTAACTATTTTAACAATAACGATATGATGTTTAGAACGATAACGACAGTATCTATTGAGACGGTAGTAACGATAATAACGATAATAACGATAATAACGATAATAACGATAATATCAATAATAACAATACTAGGAATAATAACGGTAATAAAGATAATAACGATAATACTGACAAAAACGATAAAAAAGTTTATAACAATAATAACTATATTAAGGATAATAACGATAATGACGATAATAACGGTAATAACTGTAATAACGATAATAATTATAATAATAACGATAATAATGATAATAACTATAACAACGATAACAACGATAATAAAGATAATAACAAGAATAAGGATAATACTAACAATAATATCGATAATAACGATAATGAACAAAAAAGCGATAATAAGACTACTAACTATAACAATGATAATAATAATAACAATAACGATAATAACGATAATAACGATAATAAAGATAAAATCAATAATAATGATAATAACGATAAGACGACAGGAACAATAAAAACGATAATAACGAAAATAACGATTTTAATGAAAATAACGAAAATAACGATAATAACCATAATAACACTAACGATAATAATTATTATATATGTAATAAGGATAATAAAGCTAATAACGATAATAATGAAAATTACGAAACTAACTGTAATAACGATAATTACAATAATAACGATAATAATTATTATAATAAAGATAATAACGATAGTAACGATAATAACGATAATACGATAAGAACGATAATTACGACAAAAACTATAATAGAGATCCTAAACATAATAACGTTAATGACGATTGTAATGATGATATCGATATTAAAGATTAAAATAATTATAACGAAAACGACGATAATACCGATAATAAGGAAAAAACGATAACAACGAAAATGAAGACAATAACGATTATAATAGTAATAATAACTATAATAACGATAATATCAATAATAACGATAATAACGAAAATAGCTATAATAACGACAACGATAATAACGGTTATAACGGTTTAACGGGAAAAACGAAAACAATTTAATAATAAGGATAAAAATGATAATAACGACATTAACGATTATAATAATAATAATATCAATAATAACGATAATAACGATATTAACGAAAATTACGAAATTAACTGAAATAACGGTAATTACAATTATAACAATAATAATTATTATAATAAAGATAATAACGATAGTAACTATAAGAACAATAATTACGACATAAACTATAATAAAGATCATAAAGATAATAACGATAATGACGATTGTAATGATGGTATCGATAATAAAGATATCAAAGATTATAATAATTATAACGAAAACGACGATAAAAACGATAATAAGGAAAAAATGATTGCAACGATAATGAGGACAATAACGATAATAATAGAAATAATAATGATAATAACAATAATAACAATAATAACGATAATAACGAAAATAGCGATAAAAACGATAACAATAATAACGGTTATAACGGTATAACAGGAAATACGAAAACAATATTAATAATAATGATAAAAATGATAATAACGACAATAACGATTATAATAATAATAATATTGATAATAACGATAATAACGATAATAACGATAATAACGATAATAGCGATAGTGACGATAACAACTACAACAACGGTAACGACCATATCGATTATAACGGTAATAACGGTAATAACGATAATTACTATTATGACAATAATAACGTTGATAATGATAGTAATAACGATAATATCGATATTAACGATAATAACGATAATAAGGGTAATTACAGTAATAACAATAATAAAGATAATAACGGGAGTAACAATAATAACTATAATAACTATAATATCGACATCGATAATAACTGTTATAACGGTATGTCGATAATAACGGTAATAAAAGATGTAACGATAGTTATGATAATAACGTTAATAACGATAATATTAATAATAATACCTATGAAGATAATAACGATAATAGAGATAATAACGGTACTAACGATAATAACGATAATAACGATTACGATAATCACGGTTATGACGGTAATAACGATAATAATGGTACTAAATGTAAAAACGAAAATAACGATAACATCGTTAAAAATAGTACTAAAAACGATAATAACGACAAAGCGATAATAACTATTATAACGGTAATAACGTTAATAACAATAACAACGATATTGACGATAAAAAAGATTATAGCGATAATGACTATAAAAATAATAATAATAACGATAATATCGATAATAACGATAATAACGGTAATAATGATAATTATTGTAATAACGGTAATCAAGATATTAACGATACTGACGATAATAACGTTAATAACGATAACAACGACAGAAATAATAACGGTTATAACAGCATAACGATAATAACTGTAATATCGGTAAGACGGACAATAACGATAGAAACCTTAATTATGATAATACTAATAATAATATCTATAACGATAAAAACGATAATAATAATAATAATGATAATAAGGATTATAACAATAATAACAATAACAACGGTAATAACGGCGATAAAGATTAACGACACTAAAAATATTACCGGTAATAACGATGACTATAATAACGATAATACCGGTAATAATGATAATAACGATTATAACGATAAGATTAACAATAATAACGATAATAAGGATATTATTTGAACTATGGAAAATAGAAATAATAATAACGAAAATATTAACATTAATAACGATAATTACGATTATAATGAGAATAACGATAATAATAATAATAATAACGATAATAACGATGATAAAGTTAATAACAATAATAAGGATAATAACGGTAATGAAAATATTAATAACCATAATAACTATAATAACGATAATAACGGTAATAACGATAATAATGACAATAACGGCAATAATAAAAATAATAACAAGAATAACGATAACGATTATAACGTTAGTATAATCGTACAATAAAGATAATAACGATAATAAAAGTAATAACGATAATAACAATAACGATATTATCGATTATAACGGTAGTAACGATAATAAAGGTAATAACGATAATAAAGGTAATAACAATAGTAACAGAAAAAACGTTTGTAATGATAAAATCTATAGTAATGATAATACCAATAATAACGATAATAACGGTTACAACGATAACAACGGTTACAAGGATTAACGATAATTATGATAAAAAAGATAATAACGCTAACGATATTAACGACTATAACAGTAATAGGAATAATGAATATAATAATGATAATAACGATAGTAACGATAATGAAGATAATAACGATAATAACCATAATTGCAATAATAACGTGAATAAGGATAATAATAATAATAGTAATGATAATAACAATAAAAGGATCATAACGATAAAAACTATAATAAAGATTATAACGATAAAAACGAAAATAACGATATTATCGGTAATAAAGATAGTAACGATAATAACGATAATAAATATAATATCGAATATGACAACAATAATTATATTAACGGTAATAATAGTAATGATGCTTATAACGGTAAGGATAATAACGATTATATCGATAGTAACGATAATAACGAAAATAACGATAATAATGATAATAGCGATAATAACGATAATATCGATAATAACGATTATAGCTTTGATTTCGAAACCAACGGAAATAACGGTTTAAGGTATCACGATAATATACACAATAACGGTAATAACGATAGTAACGATAATAAATGTGTTAACGGAATTAATGATAATGAAGATAATAACGGTTAGAACAGTATTACCGATAATAAAGATTCTAACGATAATGAAGATAATAAAGACACTACAGATTATAAAGATAATAACGCTAATAACGAAAATTTCGAAAATAACGATAATAATAATTATTATAACTATAAAAATGATAATAACAATAAAAATGATAATAAAGGGAATAACGATAATAATAGAAAAAATAACGATAATAACGATAATAACGATAAGACCATAGTGATAATAATAACATCTATAATAACGATAAAAACAATAATAAAGAGAATAAAATAATAAAGATAATAACAACAATAAATGTTAAAACTATAATATCGGTAATATTGATATTAATGATAATAACAATAATAGTGGTAATAAATGTAAGGATAATAGCGGATATAGCGATAAAGATAATGACGATAATAACGGTATAGAAGATAATAAAGAAAATAACGTTTATAATGATATTAACGATAATAACTTAAATAACAATTATACCGATAATAACGGCAACTACGGTGATAACGGTTATAAAGACTAACGATGATAACGGTAATATAGATTATACGCCTAACAACGATAATAACGGTAATAAAGATAATAATGGTAATAATAATAATTATAACTATAATAAAGGAAATAACGATAATAACTGGAATAACAATAATGATAATATTAACAACGATAATAACAGTGATAAAGATAATAACGATAATAACTATTATAACGATAATAACGATAATAATAAAATTAATAACGATAAGATGATAATAAAAATAATAAAGATAATAACGATTATAATAATAATAACGATTATAACGGTAATAACGGTAATAACGGTAATAACGATAATAATAATAACAATTACGTTAAGAACGATAAAAAGGATAACAACGATTATAAGGATAATAACGATTATAATGATAATTACGAAATCAGCGGAAATAACCAGAATTACGTTAATAACGGTAATTACATTAATAAAAATTATAATAACGATAACAACGATTATAACGATAATAACTATTGTAACGATAATAGCTGTAAATAGAATAATAACGATGATAACGGTAATAACGAGAACGATAATAAAGATAAAAACGATAAAAACCATAATAAGGAAAAGAACGATAATAACAGTATTAACGATATCGATAATATCGATAATAATAATAACAACAATAATAAAGGTTATGACGTTATTAACGTTAATAATTGTAATATCCGTAATAACGATAATAAAGATAATTACGATTATAACGATATTAACGATAGTAACGATAATGACGATAAGACAATAATAACGATAATGACCATAATCACGATAATAATAATAACAGTAGTATTAAAAATAATCATAATAACAAAATAACGATGCTGTGGATATTAACAATAATAACGTTAATAACGTTAATAATAATTATAATAATATTAAGGGTAATAACATTAACGATATTATCTATAATAACGGTAATAACGATACTATCGGTAATAAGAGTAATAATAATAATATTAGCGATAATTACGATAATAACGATGACAACTCTAACAACGAAAATAACAAAAATAACTATAATGATGGTAATAACGATTTGACGATAAGAACGATTATAAAGATAATAACGAAAATAACGGTAATAACGATAATAATGATTGTAACCATTACGACAATAATAATAATAATTATAATGATAACAATTAAATTAAAGATAATAACGATAATGACGATAATAATAGTAATACTAACGAAAATATCGATAATAAGGATAATAATGATAATAACATTTATAAAGATAATGACGATATTAATAGTTATAACTATAATAACTATAATAACGATAATAACGATCAGAACGTTTATAACAATAATGATGATAATATCGATGATAACGTTAATAACGATAAAAACGATAAAAACGATAATAAGGGTAATAACTATAATAGCAATAATTACACTAAGTACGATAATATCGATAATCAAGATAATAATGCTTATAACGATAATAACGGTAACAACGGAATTAACAGTTATAAGTATTAACATTGATAACGATAATAAAGGTAATAATGCTAACGATAATAACGATTATACCGGTAATAACGTTTATAACGATAATAACGACAATAATAATAATAACGCTAATAATAACAATAATATCGATAATACTGATAAGACGATATTCATGATAACGATAATAATGATTCTAACTGTAATAACGGAAATAAAAATACCCACGATATAATAATAATAATAACGATAATAACAATAATAACGTTAAATACGATAATAACTATAATAACGATAATTACGATAATAATGATGTTAACGATAATAATGATAATAAAGTTAACAAAAATAATAACGATAATAACAGTAATAACAGTAATAACAATAATCACGATAATACCGATAATAATAGTAGTATTAAAGATAATAACGAAAATAGTACTGATAATAACGATAATAACGATAATAACGGTAATAACGATTATAAGGATAATAACGATTATAACGATAATAAAGATAACAACAAAAATACCGATAATCACGATAGTAACTATAAGAACATTATTAACGATTATAATAATAATAATAACAATGATAAAGGTAGTAAGGGTAAAAAGATTATCATGATAATAACGATTACAGTAATAATAATAACGACATTATCGATAATAACGATAATAACGACAATAGCGGTGAAAACGATAAGAATTTTAATAATGAAAACGATATTAACGATTAAACGGTAATAAAGATAAAAACCATAATAACGATAAAAACGACTATACGATAGCGATAGTAATGATCATAATTGTAATATCGATAAAGAAGATAAAAGCGAAAATAAGGATAATAACGATAATAGTAACAATAATAATAATAATAATAATAATAATCACGCTAAAGATGATTATAACGATAATAACGTTCATAACGATAATAACGATAATAAAAATAATATTAACGATATTAACTACAATTACGATAATAACGAGAATAACGATTATAACGATAATAACGATAATAACGATAATAACGATAACAATAATATTATTAACGCTAAAAATGATAAAAACGACAATAACTGTAAGAAATGTAACAACGATAATAACTATAATAATAACGATAATATTAATAATAACCATAATAAAGATAATTATGATAATAATAGTAATAATATGAATAATAACGATAATAATAATGTTAATGACTATTATAATGGGAATTCTGATAATAAAACTCATAGTAACGTTAACAACGATAATAAAAATATTAACGATAATAATGATAATAACTGTAATAATAATAACAACTATAATAATAATAATAGTAATAACGATAATAGCGATTGTAACAATATTAACGTTATTAACGATAATAAAGGTAATAAAAATAATAATAACGATAATAACCATAATAACAATTATATTGATAATAACAATTATAACGATAATACCGATTAAAGTGCTAATAACGTTGATAATGATAATAACTTTAATAACAAAAAGACGATAATAACGGTAGGTACGGTAACAACGACAATTAAGATAATAACGATAATAAAGTTAATAACGATAATAACGATAACGATAATAAGGATTATAATGGTAATAATAGTAATAAAGGTAATAACGATAATAACGGTAAAACCGATAACCACGATAACGATAATAACGATTACAATGGTAGAATTGATAATAAAGGTAATAACGATAATAACGGGAATAACGATATTAACGATAATAACGATAATAAATATATTAATGTTTATAAAAATAATAACTATATTAATATAATTACGATAATAACGTTTATAATTTTAAGGACAATAAAGATTATAACTCTAGTAACGATAATGACGAAATTAACGATTATAATGATAATAACGATTATAACGATAATAACGATTATAACGATAATAACGTTAACAACGGTAATAACTATAATAATGATTAACGAAAAAAACGACAATAACGCTAATGTTAATGACGATTATACCGCTATTAAAGATAATAACGATAATAAAGATAATAACTGTAATAAATAATAAGGATAATAACGATAATAACGATAATAAAGATAATAACTGTAATAAATAATAACGATAATAACGATAATAACGATAATAAAGATAAAAAGGGTAATAACGATAATAACGGTATTAACGATAACGAAAATAACGATTATACGGTAATAACGATAATAAAGGATATGACGATATTAACGATAATAACTATAATAACGGTAATAAAATTAAAAATGGTAACTACGGAAATAACAATAAAAAGATAAAAATGATAATAACAATAATAACGATAACGATAAAAACATTTATAACGGTAGTAACGATAATAAAGATAATAGCGATAATAACGGTAATAACGATTATAACGGTAATAATGATAATAACGGTAATAACGCTAAAAACGATAATAACGATAATTACGATAGTAACGATAATTACGATAATATCGAAAATAAGGATAATGGAGACAATGATAATAGCGATTAAAATGGTAGTAACGATAATATAGGTAATAAGGATAATAACGGAAAGATCGATAAAAACGATAATAACGATATAATTATAATAACGGTTGTAAAAATAATAATTGTATGAAACATAAATATGATAATATCGCCTGTAACGATAGTAACGGTAACGACGACAATAAGTGTTGCAAGGATTAACGATAATAAGGGTTATAACGGTAGTAAGGATAACCAAATATGATTATAATGATAACAACAAGAACGGTAATAACTATTATAACGATAATAACGGTAACAAAGGTAATAACGGGTATAAAGTTTAACGATAGTAACTATAATAACGATAATACCGCTAACGATAATAACTATTATACCGGTAATAGCGATAATAAAGATAATAACGATAATAAAGATAATAACGATAATAAAGATAATAACGATTATAATGTTAATAACGATTATAATTATAATGACCATAAAAACGATAATAAAGATATTAACGATAATAACGATAACAATAATAACAATTACGATAATATCGACAATAAAGAAAATAAAGATAATAACGATTATAATAATAATTATGGTGATAACAACTATAAAATCGTATATAACGATACCAACGATTATAACGATTACAACGATAATAACAGGAATAACGATAATAAAGATACCAATAATGATAATAATAATAATAACGATAATAACGATAATAAATATTAAAACGATAATAACGATACTAATAACAATAATAACTATAATATCGATAAAAACGATAACGATAGCAAAGATTATATCGGTAAAAACGATAATAAGTATATCGATGATAATAAAGATAATTATGATAATAACGGTAAATAAGATAATAACGATACTAACGTTAATAACCATAATATCGATAACAATAATAACTGTTATAACGGAAAAACGATAATAACGATTCTGACATTTGTAACTTTAATAAATGTAATAACGATAATAAAGATAATAACCATAATAACGATAGTACTGATAATGACATTTATAACGATAACGATAATAACGATTTTAACGATAGTAACGATACTAACGATAATAACTATAACAATGACAATAATGGTAATAACGATGCCAACCATAATAACGATTATAACGATAATAACGGTAACGACGGTAATATCGGAAACAATGATTAACGATAATAACGATTTTAACGATAATAACGGTAAAAAGGAAAATTACGGTAATAACAATAATTACGATAATGACGATAACGATAATAATGATGTTAGCGATTATAACGATAATAACGATAATAACGATAATCACGACGATAATTGTAATAATAACGAAAATATATATAATAACGATTATAACGAAAATAACGATATTAACGATATTAATAATATTAATGGCGATAATAACGATAATAACGAAAATATTGATAATAACCATAATATCGATGAGAGCAATAATAGCTATAATAACGGTAATAATGATAATAGCTATAATAACGGTAATAATGATAATATCGATAATAACGATAATAAGGATAATAAAGATAATAACGATAATAGCGACAATAACGAAAATAACGATAATAACGAAAATAACGGTAATAACAATAATAATGATAATAACGTTAAAATGATATCAACGGAAGGGACTAAAGCGATAATAACGTTAATAACGAAAATAACAGTGTCGATAATATCGATAATAACTATGGTAACGATAATAAAGATACTGACTATAAAGATAATAACGATAATAACGAAAGTAAAGGTAATAACTTTATTAACGATAACGATAATAAAGGCTATAATAGAAATAACGATAATAAAGATAATAACAATATTAATATGAATAGTAATGATAATAACGATAATATCGATAGTAAAAATAATAACGATAAAGACGACAATAATAATAATAATAACGATATTAAAGATAATAACGATAATAACTACTATAACGGAAATAACAATAATAACAATAATAACAATAATAACAATAATAATAATAATAACGATGTTAACGATAATAACAAAAACAACGATGATACCGATAATGACGATTATAACACAAAGACGATACGAACGATAATAACGATTATAACGACAGTAACTACAGTAACGATAATAATTATAAGAACGATAACGATAAAAACGATTAAAACCGTAAAAACGATAATAACGATAATAACGGTAATAATAATAATAATAGCGTTAATAAGGGTAATAACGATTATAAAGGAAATAGCGATTATAACGATTTTAACGATAATATCGTTAATATTGATAATAATATTATTAATATTAATAATAACGATAAGAAAGATAAACGATAATAACTGTGATAACGATAATAACGATATTAACGGTAAAACGATAATAAAATCAGTAATTAAGATAGTAACGTTTATAACGCTAATAACGATATTTACGATAAAAACAATAAAACTTTATTAACTATAAGAACCTTAATAGCGATAATAACGATAATAACGTAATAAGGATATTAACGAAAATTACGATTATAACGATAATAACGATAACAATAATAATAGTAATATTAATAATAATAATAATAACGGTCATAACGAGAGTAACTATAATAGCATTAATAACGAGAATAGCGATAATAACGATTATAACGATAAAAACGATAATTATAATATTAATAGAGATGCTAACGATAACAACGGTAATAACCATATTAACTACAATAATTATAATATCTATAGTAAAGATAATAACGGTAATAAAGTTAATAACGAAAATAACGATAATAACGATAATAACCTTGATAATGACTATAATAACGATAATAACAAAAATAAGGATAATAACGGTAATTTCGATAATAACGATAATTACTTTAGTGAAGATAATAGCAATAATAACTATAATAACGATAATAGCGATAATAACCGTAATAATGATAATAACGATAATAACGTTAATAATGAAAGTAGGACCAATAATAACGATTATAACAAAAACAATGATAAAAACGGTAATAAAAATAATAATATCATTAATAAGGATAATAAAACTAATAACTGTAATTACGATAATGACGATAAAAATTATAATAACAACAAAAATGATAATAATGATAATAATAATAATAATAACGGCAAAAAAGGTAATAAAAATAATGATATCAAAAAGTATAATAATAATAAAAATAATGATAATATCAGTAATAATGGAAAGAGAGGTCATAACGATAATAATGAAAATAAAAACAATAATAATAACACAACGATAATTACAATAATAAAGACAATAAAGATAATAACGGTAATAAAAATAATAATGTTAATAATGATAGTAACAATAAAAAAGGAATTAACCATTATAATAATAATAATAAAGATAATAAAGATAATAAGGATGATATAGTAATTACGTAAATAACGATAATCACTATAATAATAATAATTAAAATGTAAATAACGATAATAACTGTAATAACCGTAATAACGATGATAATGATAATGACAAAAAATACCAAAATAAATATAATAGCTACAATAAATATAGTAACGATAATAACAATAATAACAATAATAAAGATAGAAAGAATAATAACGATAATAATAATAATAATAACTATAATAACAATAATAAAGATAATAACGATAATAACGATATTTACGTTCATCACGATAATGACGATAATAAGGATACTAACTAAAATAACGATAATGAATATTATAACCATAATAGCTATAATAACGATAATAATGATAATAACTATGATAATAATAATAATATAGTTAATAACGATAATAAGGATAATAACAGTGATTAGGATAATAACGACAATAACTTCAATATCACTAATAAGGATCATTTCGGTTATTTCGAAAATAGCGATAGTAACGATATTAATAATAATAATAACGATATAGGCGGTAATAACGGTAATAACGATAATAAATATAATAATGATAATAAATATTATAAGGATAAATCGATAATAATAGCATTAATATCGATAACAACAATAATAACGTTAATCAGGTTACTAACGATAATAATAATAATAATAACGGTAATAAAGTTAATGACGGTAATAACGATAGTAACGAAAATAACGATATCAACGATAATAAAGATAACAACGGAAATAACGGAAATAACGATAATAACGATAATAATAATAATAGAAACGATAATTACGATAATAACGGTTATAACAATAATAACGATAAAACGATAATAACGATAATACATACAATAACGGTAATTACGATAATAACGATAGAAACGTTTATAATAATACTAATTTCAATAATAAAGATAATATCCACGATAAAAGTAATAATTTCCGATAATACAGGTTATAACGATAATTACGATATTATCGTAATTACGATAATATCGATAATAACTCTGATAACTGTAATAAAGGTAATAACTACAGTAACGTTTTTAACGAAAATAACGATAATAAGGTAAAAAACAATAATAACAATAATAACGATTATAACGCTCATAACAATATAAAGAATGATAATAATTATATTAACAATAATAATTATAATATCGATAATAACTTTTATAACGATAATGAACTTAATAACGGTAATAACGATAGAAAAGATTATGACGATAATTTTGATAATAAATTTAATAACAATAATAACGAAGATAACGCTAATAGAGATAAAATCGTCAGTAAAGATGATAATAATAATAATAATGATAATAAGGATAATGGCGTAAAAACAATAATAATTGTGTTAATAACGATAAAAACGATAAAAACGATAATAAAGATAATAACGATAATGACCACAATGACGATAATAACAATAATAACGATAATGACAATATTAACGGCAATAATGATAATGACGATAGTAACGAAAATAAACATAATAATAATAATAATAATAACGATAATAACTATAATAACGGAAGTAACGATAATAATCATAATAACGATAGTAACGATATAATTTATAATAATAATAAAGATAATAAAGATAATAAAGTAAATAAAGATTATATTGGCAATAAAGATAAAAACGATAATAATAATAATATTAGCAATAATAACGATAATCACCATAATACCTATAATAACGATAATATTTATAATAGCGATAATAATGATAAAAACGATTGTAACGATAATAACGATAAAACAACAATAATAATAATTATAAGAATTATAACGATAATAATGAAAATATAACGGTAGACACGACAATAACGAAAATAACGCTGATAACTGCCATAATGATAATAACCATAATAACGATAACAACGATAATAACGATAGAAACGAAAATAACCTTGATAATAATAGGAATATTTATAACAATGTTAATAAGGATAATAACGGTATTACGATAATAACTATAATAAGTACAATGACGGTAATTAACTTAATTACAATATTAACGGTAATGCCGATAATAATGATAAAAACTATATTAACAATTATAACGATAACAACGATTATAACCATATTAACGATAATAACGATAGAAACGACAATAACGATTGTAACTATAATATTAATAATAATGTAGATAATAACGATAATAACTGTAATATCGGTATTAACGATAATTACGATAATAACGATAATAACGATAAGAACAATAATAAAAATAAGAATAACAGTAATAACGATAGTAACGATAATATCGGTAATAACGATAATAATGATAATAACGATAATATCGAAAATAACGATTATAACGATAATAATAATAATGATAATAACAATAATAACGATAATAACTGTAATAATGGTAATAACGATAATAGCTATATTAACGATAATAACGGAAATAACGATAATAACAATAATAATACTAATTATCACGATAATAACGGTAATTGCGATAATAACGACTATAACGACAATAACGGTAATAACTATAACAACACTAACGATAATTACGATAATAACGATAATAATGATAAAAACTGTAATTGCAATAATAATAATAATAATAGCCATAATATCGATAATTACAATGATACCGATAATAACGGTATTAACGTTGGTAACGATAATAACGATAATAACGTTAATAACAATATTAACGTTAATCGATAATAACGATAATAACGATAATAATGATGATAACGATATTAATGATAATATTGAATTTAATGGTAATAACGATAAGAATATTAGTAATGACGATAATTACAATAATAACAATAATATCGATAAAACGAAAATAACGATAATAACGATAATATTAATTACAATAATATTAATATTGATAATAATAATACTAATAATAATAATAATTATATCGATAATATAAACAATAACGATAATGACGATTATAAGGTAAATAACGATGATAATAATAATAATAATAATCATTAAAGTAATAACAATAATAATAATAATAATATTCATAATTATAATAATACAAATATTAAAAATAATGATAACGATAATAACGATAATGACGATAATAGCAGCAACAAAGATTATAACGAAAATTACGATAATAACGATAATATCGGTAATAAAATTAATAACAATATTAACAATGATACCGATATTAAGGATAATAACATTAAGAAGGAAAATAATAATTATTATAATATTAGTAATAATAATAATGATGATAATAGCGATAATAAAGATAATAACTATTATAATAATAATTACGATACTAACCATAATAACAGTATTAAGGATAATAAATATTATAACGATAATAACGGGAATAACGATAATAATAATAATAATAACGATAATAATGATAACAGCTATAATAGTGATAATAACGATAAGACGAAAAGAACGATAAAACGAAAATATCGAAAATGGCGATAAAAGCGATAATAACGATAATAACGGTAATAACGATAATAACGATAACGAAAATAGCGATAATAAATATAAAAATGATAATAACGAAAATTATCAGTATAACGATAACAAATATAACAACGATAATAACGGTAATAACGATAAAAAAGGTAATAATTATTATAAGAATAATAACGGTAATAACGATAATAACGTTAATAACGATAATAATAATAATAATAACAATTATAACGATAATAAAGCTAATAACGATAATAAAATTAAGACGATGAGGAAGAAAATAATAATAATAATACCGATAATTAAGATAATAATGATAATATTGATAACAACGATAATAACGATAAGACGATACGAACGATAATAGCAATTATAACAGCAATAACGATAATGACTGTAATAACGATAACAATAATAACGATAATAACGGTAATAAGGATAATAAAGATAATTCCGATACAAATAAGAATAAAGGTAATAACGATAAAACGATAATAACGATAGTAGCGATAATAACCATAATAAAAATTATAATGATTATAACGATAAAAACGGCAATACCCATTAAGACGATTATAACAATAAAAAGTTAAGACGATAAGAATGATAATAACGATAACAGCGACCGCAACGATAACAACTATAATATCGATAATTAAAATAATGATAAAGATAATAACAATTATAACGATAATAACGATTAAAGTTAATAAAGATAATAAAGATTATAATGATAATAAATATAATAAAGGAAATATCGGTTATAACGGTAATAACGATAATAACAATAATAATGATAATAATAATAATAATAATAATAACGATAAAAGCGATAATATGGATTATAAAGATAAAAACGATTATAACAATAATTTCGAAAGAAAGAAAATACGGATAATATCGATAATAACGTGATGTACGATAATAATAATAATAATAATAACGATAATCATTATAATATCGAAAATAAGTTAATAACGATTATGAAGATAATAACGATTATAACGATAACAACGATAATAACGATAATATCGATATTAACGACCATAATAATAATTATAACGGTAATAACGGTATTAGCAGTAATAACGATTATAGAAATTATGACGATAATAATGAAAATAAGGAAATTAACGGTAATATTAATAATAAGAACCATAATAACTGTAATAGCGGTAAAAAAGAATATAACGATATTTACGATAATAACGATAATTAAGAAAATAACGTTAATAACGGTAATAACGATAATAAAGCTAATAATAATAACCATAGTAACGATAAAAACGGTAATAACGATAATAACGACAATATAGGTAATAACCTTGATATTAATAATAATGACGATAATAAAGATAATAAGAATAATACCGGTAATTACGATATTAAAGATAATAACAATAATGACGATAATAACGATAATAACAATAATAACGATAATTGCGATAACAAATATAATAACGTTAATAACGATAATAATGATTATGACGAGAATAAATATAATTAAAAAGTGAATTGCGATATTAAAAGTAGTAACGATAATAATGGTGTTAAAGATAATAACGATTATAACGATAATAATAATTATAATAACGATAAATACGATAATAACTGTGATAACGAAAATAACGATATTAATGGTAAATCAATAATAAAATCAATAATAACGATAGTAACATTTATAACGCTAATAACGATATTTACGATAAAAACAATAAAAACTTTATTAACGATAATAACATTAATAGCGATAATAACGTTAATCGATAATAACGATGATAACGATAATAATGAATATAAAGATAATTAGGGTAATAACGATAATAACGATAATAACGATGATATCAAAATTAACGAAAATAATATTAATAACGTTAATAATAATTATAATAATATTAATAATAATAATAATTACAATAATAACGTAAATAACGGTAATAAAGTTAATAACGGTAAAACGATAAAAAAAGCAATAATAACTGTAATAACGTTAATTACATTGAAAGAAACATTTACAAAAAAGACAATAATAACAGTAACAACGATAATAACGTTAATAACGATAATAAAGATAATTTCGTAGTAACGAAAATAACGGTAACAACGATTATAAAGATAATGACGATAAGAACGGTAATAAAGAGAATAACGATAATAACGATATAAACGAAATAACGATATTAAAGGTAATAACGATAAAAACGTTATTAACAATTAAAACGATAATAAAGGAATTAATGGTAATAACGTTTATCAAGACAAAAACGATAATAATAATAATAATAACGATAATAAAGCTAATAGCGATAATAACGAGAATTACGATAATAATAAAGATAATAAGGATTATAACCATATTTATTATATTAACAATAATCACGATAATAACGTTTATAACGATGACGATAATAACGATTATAACGGTATGAAGATAATAGCGAAAATAATGATTAGAATGAAAATATCGAAAATAACAATAATAACGAAATCAATTACTACAACGATAATAACGATAACAACGGTAATGACGTTTATAAAAATTATAGATAACAACTATAATTACGAAATACCGTTAACGATAATAACGAATATAATGGTAATAAGGATAACAACGTGAATAACGATAAAAATAAAAATAATAACGATAATAAAGTTAATAACGACAATAACAGTAATAATGATAATAATAATAAATATAACTATAATAAAGATAATATCTGTAATAACGATAATAACGATAGTAACGATTATAACGATTATAACGATAATAACAATTATAAAGATAATAATGATAACAACGATTATAACCATAATTAGGATAATAAAGATAATAACGATAATGACGATAATAACGCAATTAACGATAAAAACGATAATAATGATAATAATTATAATAATAACGATAACAACGATAAGGGCAATAATAACGATAATAACGATAATGATGACAATATCGATAAAAACGATATTTATAATAATAATAACAACGATAAAGGTACTAAAGGTAATAAGAATGATAACAATAATAATATTAATAACGATATTAACGATAAAACAATAATAATAAATTAAGATAATAAAGATAATTATAGAAATAACGATAAAAACGTTAATAATAATAATAATAAAGATAATGACGATTATAACGGAAATCATTATAATAGAGATTATAACTTTAATAAGGATAATAAGGATAATAACGGTAATAACGATAATAGCGATAATGACTGTAATAATTACAATAATAACGATAATGACGATAATAACGACAATAAAGGTAATAACGATAATGACGGTTACAATGATAATATCGATAATAACGCTAATAACGATTATAACAATAAAAACGATAATAATGATAATACCATTAATCAAGGTTATAACTTTAATAACGATAATAACGATAACAATAATAATAATTAAGAAAAAAACGCTAATAACGGTATTATAGATAATAACGATAATAACGATAATTACGATAAAGACGATAATAATGATAGAAACGATATTATCCATAATAACGATTATACCGATAATAACGAGAATAACGACAATATAGATTATGACGATAATAACGTTAATTACGATAAAAACGAAAATAAAGATAATAACGGTAATAACAATAATTACGATTACAACGATTATACTGATAATAACGAGAAGAACGTTCATACCGATTATAACAAAAATGACTGTAATAACGTTAATGACGTTATTCACAATAAAAACGATATTAACGATAATATCAAAAATATTGATATCAAAGATACCAAAGATAACGCTAATTTTGATAATAATATGGATTATACCGAAAATAACGTTCATAACGATAATAATGATAAAAGGTTAATAACTATAATAACGATAATAACGATGAAAACGATAAGAACGATAATAATAACAGTAATAACGATAATAAAGCTAAAAACGATAATTAATGTAATAGTCATAATAACAATCTAAATAGAAATAATAACGAGAATTACGCTAATAACGCTAATAAAGATAACAACGATATTAGCGACTAAAACGATAATAACGATATTATCGATAATAACGATAATACCGATATTAACAATAATAACGAAAATAGAACAAATAACAATAATAACGATAATAATGATAATAACGATAGTTACGATATTAAAAATAATAAGGGAAGTAATAACCTTAGTATAGATAATAACAAAAATAACGAAAATAAAGGTAATAACGGTTATTACGATAATAAAGATAATAAGGATAATTATATTAACAGTAACATTAATAAGGATATTAACGGTAATAACGGTAATAACGGTTATGACGATAATATCAATAATAAAGATAATAACGGTAATAACGATAAAAACGATAATATTGATAATAATACTAATAATTACGATAATAACGTAAATAAAGATAATGACTCTAAAAAGGATAATAATAACAATAATAACGTTAATAACAATAATAACGGTATTAACGATAATAACGATGATAACGATAATAACGATAATTACTATAATAATAAAAATAATAACGATAATGACGATAATATCGTTATTACAATAATAACTGAAATACCGATAATAAAGATAATATAGATAATAACGATAATAACCATAATAATATTTATAATAGCAATAATAACAATATTAACTCTAACAACTATAATAACGGTAATAACGATTATAACGATAATGGAGATAATAACGATAAAAACAATAATAATAATAGTAATCACGGTAATAAAGATAATAACAGAAATAACACTAATAACGATAATAACGATAATTACGATAAAAACGAAAATAAAGATAATAACGATAATAACTATAATTAGGATCACAACGATTATACCGATGATAACAAGAATAACGATAACATCGTTTATAACGAAAATAACTGTAATAACGTTAATAACGTTAATCAGGTTAAATACAATAAAAACGATAATATCAAAAATGTTGATAATAAAGATAATAACAATAATAACGGTAATATTGATAATAATATGGATTATAATGATAATAACGTTAATAACGAAAATAACGATAATGACGATATCAACGATATTAACAATAATAACGATAATGACGACAATAACGATAAAAATGATAATAATAATAATAGTAACAATAATAATGATATTAACGATAATAAATATAATAACGGTAATTACGATAATAAAGATATAAATAATAAGAATGATAATAACCATGATAATAACAATAATAACGATAATAACGGTATAACGATAATAACGGTAATAACGGTAATTAGAAAAATGACAATAATAACGATAATAACGATAATAAGTGTAATAACGATAATAAAGATTATGACGATTATATCTATAATAACTATAAAACTATAATAATGTTAGTAACGATAATATCGATAAAAACAATAATAGTTATAATAATAATATTAATAACGATAAAAAAGGTAACAACTATAATAACATTAAAAATGATAATAAAAATAAAAATAACGATAATAATAATAATAAATGTAAGATCGATAATAACGATAATAACGAATATATACATAATAATAATAATAATAACAATATTGGAGATAATAAGGATAATAACGGTAATTACGATAATAACAATAATTTCGACAATAATAATAATAATAACGATATTAATGATGATAAGAGTAAAAACGATAATAGCGATAATAACGATAATTACGATAATGGGGATAGTAACGATAATAAAAATTAAAACGATAAAAACGATAATTACAATATTAAGAAAGAAAGTAATTATAATAACGTTAATAACGTTAAAAATGATTATGAAATAATTGTAACGAAAATAAAAATAATAACGTTAATAATGATAATATAGATAATAACGATAATAATAATAATAATAACGACATTAACTATAATAACAATAATTACTGTAATGTCGATAATAACGAAAACAACCGTAATAACGATAAAAACGATAATGACGATAATAATGATAATAACGATAATAACAATAATAACGTTAATAACAATAATAATCATAATAACTTCAGTAACGATAATAACACTGATAACGACAAAACAATAATAACGGCAATAACGATAATAACGGACATAACGAAAATAACGAAAGTAATAATAATAATAACGATAATAACGATAACAGCAACAATAACCGTAATGATTACAATAACGATAACGATAATAATGATAATAACGAAAATAACGATTAAAAAGGTAATAACAATTATATCGGTATTAACTAAAATCACGAAACCAACGATTATAAAGTCAATAACAAATAATAACGATAATAAGAATATTAATAGCGATAATAAATATAATAACGTTAATAAAGGAAAATCAATAATAATAATAAACACGATAATATCGTTAATAAACGAAAATCAAAATAATAATAATAAACAGGATATTAACGGTAATAACGTAAATGACGATAATAACGATAATAACGATAAGATTATAAATACGATACTAGCGATAATAACGACAGTAACAATAATAACGATAATAACGATAAGAAGATAAGGACGATAATAACGATAATAACGACTATAAAGATAATAACGATAATAACGATACTAATAATAATTATAATAATAATAACGATAATGACGTTCAAAACGATGATAGCGTAATAACAATAATAACGATTTTAAATTTTATAACGATAATAATGGTTCTAACGATAATAACGATAAAAACAATATTATCGTTGATAACGATAATAACGATAACCATTCCAAAGATTATAAGCGTAGTAACTATAATAAAGATAATTGCGATAACATCGGTAATAAGCATAATAACGATAATATCGAAAATAACGATTATAACTGTAATAAAGGTAAATCGACGATAACGATAATAATTATAACGATAACAACGGTTATAACGTTATAATTATTATTACTATACTAACGATTATGAAGTTAATAACGGTAACAAAGTTAATATCGTTACTCACGATAATAATAATAATAATATTACCAGTAACGATAATAAAGATATTAATGATAATAACGATAATAACGTTAACTATAATTACGATAATTACGGTTGTAACGATAATAAAAATAATAACGATTGTAACGGTAATAACAATAAGAACGATAATAACGACAATAACGATAATAACTATGATAACCATAATAGTGATAACGATAATAACGATTATAACAGAAATAGAGATAATAAGGATAATAACGATAATAGCGATAAAGGCGATATAACTATAGTAGTAATAATTATAATAATAATAGTAAAAATAACGATAATTCCGATAATAATGATTATAAAAATAATATTAATAACGAAAATAATGATAATAATAACGATAATTACCATAATATATATAATAACAATAATAAGAATAATATTGATTATAACGATAACATCGGAAATAACGAAAATGACGTTAATAACGATAATAATGAAAATAACGTGAATAACGATAATAATAATAATACTAACGATAATAATGATAATAATGATAAAAATTTTAATAACGGTAATATCGAAAAAAACTATAAAAAGGATAACTATGTTAACGATTATAACGGTAATAACAATAAAAACGATAATAAAAATACTAGATATAATAATATCTATAATAACCATGAAATCGATAAAAACGATAATAACGAAAGCAACGATAATAACGATAATACCTGCTATAACGATAATAATAAAATAACGAAACAATGATAATAAAGATAATAACGATAATAACGTCAATAATAATAATAATTTCGATAATAACAATAATTACGATAAGAACGATAATAATGATAATAACGATAATAATAATAATAATAACGATAATAACGATTATAAGGATAATAACGATAATAAAGAAAATAACAATGATAACGATAATGTAAATAATACTAACGATAATACTATTATAACGATAATAACGATAATATCGAAGATAACGTCGATAACGACAATAACGTAAATACCGAAAATAATAGTGATGATAATATCAATAACGATAATAACTGTAATAATGATAATAACGATAATAAAGATAATAATGATGATAACAATTCTAACGATCATACCGGTAATAAGGATAATAAATATAATAATAACGATAATAACGATAATAACTAAATTAACAATATTAATGATAAGACGATATGAACGGTAATAACGATAATGATGGTAATGACGATAATAACGGCAATAACGATAATATCGATAATATCGATAATAAAAATATTAATAACATTAATAAAGCTAATAAAATTAATAACGAAATAATAATAATAATAATAAGGATTTTATCGATAATAACGGTTACGACGATAATAACGATAATAACAATAATAAAGATAATTCATTTTATAACGATAATAACGATAATAAACTAATAATAACGATGAAAACGACAATAACGATATTAACGATAATAACCATTATAAATATAATAACGAATGTAACGATATTAACGATAACAACGAAAATACCAATAATAATGATAATAACGATAATAACGTTAATAATGTTTATAATAATAATAATAACGATAGTAACGATAATAATGATAATAAAGGTAATAACGATAATAACGTGATAATTATAACAATATCAAAAATGATAATAACGATAGTAACGGTAATAAAGGTTATAACAATATTAACGATAATAACGGTAATACAGTTAATAACGATAATAACTATAATATTAAAAATAATAACGATAATAACTGTAATAACGATAAAAACGATAATAACGATAATAATGATAAGAACTCATTAGCGATAATAAGGATATTATCAATAATAACCATGACGATAATAACAATTAAAACGATTATAATAATAATAATAACTTTAATAACGAAATTTACGATACTAAAGATTATAAGTATAATTTCTGTAACAACGGTAATAACGATAATAATGATTAACAATTATAACGAAATTATCGATAATAACGCTAACAATAATAACGATTATATTGGTAATAACTATAATTAATATAATAACGTTAATAACGGCAATAACGATAATCACGAAAATAATCATAATAATAACGAAAATTACGATAAGACGACAATAACGATAATAATGGTACTGAAAGTAATAACAACGATAATAACGATAATTAAGATAATAACAATAAAAACGGAGGCGATAATAACGATAATAACCATAATAAAAATAATAACGTTAACAAGGAAAATAATAATAATGTACCATATTATTGATAATAACGGTAATAATAGCAATAATTTCGATAATAGCGATTGTAACGATAATAACAATAATAATGATAATATCGATAATAACGACAGTAATGATAATACGGATGATTATAACGATAATAACGATAATAATAATAATAAAAACGATAATAAGGATATTCACGATAATTAAGGTAATAAAGAGAATAATGACAATAACGATTATAATGAAAATAACGAGAACAACTATTCTAACGATTATAACGGTAATAACGAATATAATGATAATAACGATAATAAAAGTAATAACGATATAAATTATAAAAACGATAATAGCGCAAATAACGATAATAACGATAATTCCAACAATAAAGATAATAACGACAATGACAATAATAACGTTAAATATATTAATGATAGCGA
>NW_025920081.1:0-88143 GCF_912470025.1 Vespa velutina
TATCGTTATTCTCTTTATAATCGGAAAAACGTTTTAATCTCTATTATGTTTATTATCGGTATTATCTTTATTTTTGTTACGATTGTTATTATCGTTATTATCGTTATCATTTTTATTATCGTTAAAATCGTTATTAGTGTAATTTTCGTTGTAATTACTATTATTTTCGTTATTATCATTATTAACGTAATTATCTTTATTATCGTTATTATCGTTATTATCGACATTAAACTTATTATAATAATTATTATTATAACTTTATTACTATTATCGCTATTATCGTTATTATTGTTATTCTCGGTATTGTCGTTGTTTTCGTTAAGATTATTATTATAGTTATAATAGTAATTATCGTTGGTGTTTTTATCTTTATTATGGTAATTGTTATTATTATTATTATTATTATTATTATTATTATTATTATTATTATTATTATTATTATTATTATTATTATTATTATAGTTATTATCGTCATTTTCTTTATTATCGCCATTAACGTATTATTATTATTATTATTATTATTATTATTATTTTTAACATTATTCCTTTTATCTCTATTATCGTTTTTATCTTTATAATCTTTATTATCGTTATTATTGTTATTACCATTAATTTCGTTATTATCGTTATTGTCGTTACTATCGCTATTATCGTTCTAATCGATATTATCGGTATAATCGTTATTATCGTTATTACCGTTAGTATCGTTATTATCGTTATTATTATTATTACTTTTATAATAATCGGTATTATAGTTGTAATTGTTATAATTAATATCGTTATTATTATTATTAGTAATATTATTACTTTTATTATTATTATTATCATTACTTTTGTTATTATCTTTGAAATCGTTATTATCCTTATTAGCGTTATTATCGTTATTATCGTTATATTCTTATTATTTTAGTTATTATCGATATTATCAATATTTCCGCTATTAGCTTTTTTTACGTTATTATCGTTTTTATCGTTATTATTATTACTATTTTCGTTATTATCGTTTTCATCTTAATTACCGTTATAATCGTTACTATCGTCATAATCATTATTATCGTTATTATTGTTATGATAGTTATTATGATTATGGTCGTTGTGGTCGTTATTATCATTATTTACGTTTTTATCGTCATTAATGTATTATTATCATTAGTATTTTTAACATCATTACTATTATCGTTCTTATCGTTATTATCGTTAACATCGTTATTCTCATTATTTTCGTTGTAACATTTATTATATTTCGTTATTACCTTTAATTAATATCGTTACATTATTATCGTTATTACCGTTATTATCGTTATTATTATTATTATTATCGTTATTATCGTTATTATCTTTATTGTCGTATTTATGGTTATAATCGTTGTCATCGTTATTATAGTTAGTATAGGTATTATCGTTATTATCTTCATTATCGTTATCATTGTATATATCGTTATTATTGTATATATCGTTATCATCGTCATTATTGTTATTGTAGTTATTATCTTATTTACCGATATTATCCTTATTATCTTTTTTATCATTATGTACTTTATTATCGTTACTACCGTTGTAATCGTTATTATCGTTATTTTTGATATTATTATATTCATTGCGGATATTATCTTTATTATTGACATTATTATTATTATAAACGTTACTATCGGTTTTATCGTAATTACCGTTATTATAGGTATTAGCGTTATTATCGTTATTACAGTTATAATCGTTATTATCTTTATTATTATTATTATTATCGTTATAATCGTTATTATCTTTAACATTATTATCGTTACTACCTTTAATATCGCAATTCACTTTTTAATTATTTTTATTGTCGTCATAATCATTATTATCATTATTATCGTTATTATATTTATTATCGCAATTATCGTTACTATTGTTATTATCGTTATTATCGTCATTATTGTTATTATCTTTAATATCGTAATTACCGGTATTATTCGTATTATCTTTATTATCGTCATTATTATTATTATCAAGGTTATTACCTATATTATCGTTATTATCGTTAGTTTTGTTATTATCGTTATATAGGTATTAGTGTTATTATCGTTTTTATCATTACTATGGTTATTATTATTATTAGCTTTATTATCGTTATTATCGTTATTACCATTATTATTGTTATTGTCGTTATTATTATTAGCTTTATTATCGTTATTATCGTTATAATCGCTATTACAGTTATTATCGTAATTATCGACACTATCGTTATTATCATTATTATTATTATCCTTATTTCGTTTTTACCGCTATTAACGTTATAATCGTTTTTTTTTTAATATTATTATCGCTATAATCCCTATTATCGAATATATTTTTTGTATCCTTATTAACGCTATTATCGCTATTATCGTTACTATCGTTATTATTATTTCTATTATGGATATATTCGTCTTTATTATTATTATTAACTTTATTGTTGTTATTATCGTACTTATCGTTATTATCGTTATTATTGTTATTATAGTCATTAGTGTTATTAACATTATTACTGTTATTTACGTTAAAATGTTTATTATCGGTATTATTTTCATTATCCTTATTATCGTTGTTATCGTTATTACCGTTAATGCCTTTATTATCTTTTTTATCGTTATTATTGTTATTATTATCGTTATAATCGTTTTTATCGCAATTATCGTTATTATCGTTATTATTGTTATCATCGTTATTATTATTATTGATGTGGATGTTATCGTTATTATCATTATAATGATTATTATTATTATTATTATCGCTTTTATCGTTATTTCCGTTATTATCGTTATTATCGTTACTATATTTATTATCGTTTTATCGCCATTAAAGTTTTTATCAATATTAACATTATTATCCTTATTACGTTATTTCCCTTATTATCGTTATCTTCGTTATTATTATTATTAATATCGCTGTTATCCTTATCAACTTATATATCGTTATTATACTTACTATCGCAATTATGGTTGTTGCCGTTATTATTGTTGTTAGAGTTATCAGTGTTTTTAATTTTAATCTAGTTGTATTCGTTATTGTCGCTATTATTTTCTTTATCGTTATTATAGTTATTATCCTTATTATCATTATAACCTTTATTATCGTTATTATCGTTATTATTATTATAGTTTCCGTTAAAATTGTTGTTATTGTAATTATCGTTAATATCGTTATCATAGACATTATCGTTATTACCGTTATTTTTGCTATACTCTTTATTATTTTTATTATTATAGGTATTATCGTTATTATCGTTATTTTCCTTGTTATCTATATTATCGTTATAATCGTTATTATCGTTATTATCGTTATTGTCGTTATTAGCGTTATTATTAATATTATTATCGTTATTATCTTCATCTTCGATATTATCACGATTGTTATTGTTATTAACGTTATTATCTTTATTATGGTTATTACTGACATAATCCTTATTATCGTTTTCCTTATAATATTTGTTATCGTTATTATCATTATTGTGGTTATTTTCGTTAATATGGTTAATATTATTATTTTATTGATATTACTATTATTATCGATATTATGGCGATTATCGTTATTACCATTTTTACCATTATTATCGATATTATGTTATTTTTATTAGTATTACCGTTATTATCGTTATCGTTATTAAAGATATCCTTATTATCGTTATTACTATTATAATCGGTATTATCGTTTGTACCGTTCTAATCGTTCTTATCGGTATCGTTATTATCGTTATTACCGTAACTATCGTTAATATATTTATTATAATCGTTATCATAGATATTATCGTTATTATCGTTATTAACGTTATTACCGTTATTAGTATCATTATTATCGTTTCCCGTTCTTATCGTTCTTATCTTTATTATCGGTATTTTCTTTATTTTCGTTATTATTATTATTATTATTGTCATATTTATTATCCTTATTATCACTTTTATCGTTATTACCCTTTTACCGTTATTATCGTTATTATCATTATCGTTATAAACGGTATTATCGTTATTATCGTTATTATTATTCTTATTATCTTTTTTACCGTTATTATCGTTATTATCGTTATCAACGTTATTATCGTTCCTACCGGTATAATCGTTATTTTCGTTAGTGTTATTGTGGTTATTATAGTTACTATCGTTATCCTTTATAAAAGTTATCACCGTTGTTGCCGTTATTAACCTTATAATCGTTATTATCGTTATTGTCATTATAATCGATATTTGCTTTTTTATCGTTACTACCGTTTAATCGATATTATCGTTATCGTTATAACCGTGATTATCGTTATCGTTACTATCGTTATTATCGTTATTATCGTTGTTACCTTTAATACAGTTGTTATCGTTAATTTCGTCTGAATCTAAATTATCGTTATTATCTTTATAATCGTTATTATCGAAAACGTCATTACCGGTATTATCGTTATTATCCTTATTACTGTTAATATAATTATAATCGTTCATATCAAATAATAGATATAACCGCTATAATCACTATTTTCGGTACTATCAATATAATCGTTATTTTCGTTCTTATCGTTACTACCGTTATATACGCTATTATCGATATCGTTATTAGCGTTATTATCGTGATTATCGTTAATATTGTTATTAGGGTTGTAAACGTTTTTATCGTTATTATCATTATTATCATCATTATTGTTATTATCGTTATCAGCGTTGATATCATTATTACCTTTATTATCGTTACTACCGTTATAACTGTTATTATCGTTATCGTTATTATCGTTATTATTGTTATTATCGTTATTATCGTCATTACCGTTATTATCGTTAAAATTGTAATTATCGTTGTAATCTTTATTACCATTATAACCGTTTTTATCATTATTACCGTTATTATCCATATTCTTGTTTATATCGATATTATCGAAATATTCGTTATTATCGTTATTATTGTTTTTATCGTTACTACCGTTATTACCCATATTATTATTAATATTATCGTTATAATCGTTATTATCTTTATTATTATTATTTTTATCGGAATTCTCATTACTTTCGCTATTTTCTTTATTAACGTAATATTATTATTATTATCGTTATTATCGTTATAATCGTTATTACCGGTATAATCGTTATTATCGTTAGCGTTATTATTGTTATTATCGTTATAATCGTTAACCCTTATTACCGTTATTACCGTTATTTTAGTTAATATCGTTGCTAACGCTATAATTGTTATTATCCTTATAGTTATAAATGTTATTAACGTTATTATCTTTAATATAGTTAATATTGTTAAAATCCATATTACACTTATTGTCAATATTATCATTATTATCTTAATTATAGGTATTATTATTATTATTTTCTTTCTCATCGTATTAATGTTATTAACGTTATTAGCTTTATTATCGTTATAATCGTTATTATTATTATTATTATCTTTATAATTGTTATTATCGTTATTATAATTTCATTATTAGTTCTATCGTTATTATTGTTATTGTAGTCATAATAGATATTATAGTTATTATCGTTATTGTCGTTATTATCGTAATTATCGTTCTTATCGTCTCATCGTTAATATCGCTATAATCTGTATTATATTTATTATCTTTATTACTTCTTCTATCGTTATAATCGTTATTACTGTTGTTTCCGTTATTATAGTTATAATCGTTATTATCGTTATTATCGTTATTAATGTTGCAATTCTTATTACCGTTATTATCGTTATTTTCATTATAATCGCCGTTATAGTTATTATCTTTATTGTCTATAATATCGTAATAATCGTTCTTATCGTCTTATCGTTATTATCGCTATTATCTTTAATATCGTTATTATGTTTAATAGCTTTATAATCCTTATTACCTTTATTATTATTATTATTATTATTATTATCGTTATTACCGGTATAATCGGTATTTTCGTCAGTGTTATTATCGTTAATCTTTATATCCGTTCTTTACATCGTTACCGTTATTGCCGTTATAAAAGTTATTAACGATATAATCGTTATTAATATTGTAATATGAATTATCGTTATTATCGTTATTTTCATTATAAACGTTATTATCGTTATTACCATTATTATAGTTATCATCTTTGTTATCGTTGTAAACGTATTTATTACTGGTATTATCGTTAATATAGTTATTATAATTATAAACGTTATTATCGTTATTATCGTTATTGCAATTATTATCGTGATTATTCTTATTATTTTCATTATTACCGTTAATACAGTTATTATCGTTATTAATGTTATTATATTTATTATTTTACTGTCTGAATTGTCGTTATTATCGTTATCGTTATTGTCAGTTATAATCGTTATAATCGTTTTTATCATTATTAATGTTAATATTATTGCTATTATTATCTTTATCACCGTTATTACCGTTAATATCGTTATTACATTTATTATAATCGTTATTATCGTCATTATCATAATTATCCTTATTTTCGTTGTTATCGGTATTATAGTTGTTATCGTCCTTATTATTAGTATCTTTATAAATATTATTATTATCGTTATTAATTTTATTATCGTTATTATCGTTATGTCGTAATTTCCGTTATTATCGTTATTATTGTTATAATTGTTATTATCGTTATAATCATTAATACCTTTATTATTGTTATTATCGTTTTTTTGGATATTATTATAATTATTATCGTTATTATAGTTATTATCGTTATTATCGTTAATATAGGTATTATCGTAATTATCGTTAATATCATTATTATCTTTATTATCCTTATTACCGTTATTACAGTTATTATCGTTATTATTATTATTATTACATTTATTATCGTTATTTTCGGTATTAATGTTATTATTATTATTGTCGTCATTATCGTTATTATCATTAATATAGTTGTTATTGTTATTACCTTCATTATTACCGTTATTATCCTTATTACCGTTATTATCGTCATTGTCGTTATTATCGTTATTATCGTTATTATCGTTGTTATCTCTTTTATAGTTATTATCATTAATCATGTTATAATCGTTAATTTCGTCTTTATCTTTATTATCTTTATTAACGTTATAATTGATATTATTGTTATCGTTATTACCGTTATTATCGTTATCGTTATAATCTTTATTATCGTTATTATAATTATTACCTTTAATACAGTTATTTTCGTTAATTTCGTCATAAACCTTATTATCATTATTACCGTTATAATCGTTATTATCGTAATGGTTATTACCGTTATTATGGTTATTATCCTTATTATCGTTAATATCGTTATAATCCTAATTATCGTTTTAATATTTATTGTCGATATTATCGTTATTATCGATATTATCGTTATTATCCTTAATATCGACATAATCGTTATAATCATTATCATTAGTATCGTTATAATTATTATAATTATCGTTGTAAATTTTTATAACGGTATTATATTTATTGTCACAATATGCCTTATTATCGTCATTATCGTTATAATTGTTATTATCGTTATTACTGTTATTACTGTTATTATCGTTAATATCGTCATAATCTTTGTTATCGTTATAACCCTTATAATCGTTATTATCGTTATAGTTATTATCATTATAATCGTTATTATAGTCATTATCCGCATTTTCGTTACTTCCATTTTTATCGTTATTTTCGTTATTTTCGTTTCTATCGTTATAATAGTTATTATCGTTTCATTTATAAACGTTATTATCAATATTATACTTAATATAGTAATTATTGTTTTAATATTTATTATCGTTATTATTGTTAATATCGTTATTACCTTCATTATCGTTACTTCCGATAAAATCGTTATTATCGTTAAGGTTATTATGGTTATTAACGTAATTATTCATTTTATCGTCATTATCGTAATTATCGTTATTATCGATATTACCGTTATTATCGTAATTATCTTTATTATCGTTACTAGCTTTAAAATCGCTCTTATCGTTATAATTATTTTCCTTATCACCGTTATTACCGTTATTATCTTTGTTATTGTTACAATCCTTATATTTTTTTGATCGTTATCGTTATTACCGGTAATATCGTTACTTTCGTTATTGATATTATTATAATTATTATATTTGTTATACTTATTAATTTTATTATTATTATTATTGTCGTCAATTTCGTTGTTTTCGTTATTATCGTTATTATTGTTATTATCTTTATTATTACCGTTATTATCATTGATATCGTTATTAGCGTTCTTATCGATATTATCGGTATTCTGTTATTATTGCCAGTATCGTTTTTAACGTCATTATCGTTATTATCTTTATTACCAATATAATTATTTTTATTACCGTTATTAACGTTATTTTCGTTATTAGTTTTATGATCGTTATTATCATTATATTTATTATTATTATCGTTAATCTCGATATTATCGATATAATCGTTTTTACCGTTTTTATCTTTATTATCGTTATTACCTTTATTATCGTAATTATTGTTATAATCATTATCAGCTTTATTATTGTTATTATTGTTATAAACGTAATAATTATTATTATTATCCTTATTATCGATTTTACCGTTATTACCTTTATTATCGTAATTAAGGTTAATACAGATATAATCGTTTTTATCGTTATAATCGTTAATACCATAATTATTGTTATTGACGTTATTATCGTTTTAGTCATATTTAGCGTCATAATCGATATTATCGATATCCCTATTATCGTTATCATCGTTATTACCGTTATTACCGTTATTAACGTTATTATTGGTATTCCCGTTATTATCATTATTATCGTTAATATCTCTATTATCGTTACTACCGTTATTCATTGCTATTGTAATCGTTATTGTCGTCATTATCGTTATCGTTATTATCGTTATTATGGTTTTATCGTTAATCTTTATCACATTTATTACCGTTGTTAGCGTTATTATCGATATAATCGTTATTATCGCTTTTATCGTTACTACCGCAATTATCATTATTATCGTTATTTTCTTTAATATCGATACTACCGTTATAATAGTTATTATCGATTTCGTTATTATCCTTAATAGAGTTATTATCGTTATAAGCATTGTAACCGTTATTTTCGTTATTATTGAGACTACCGATATAATCTTTTTTTTCGTTATGGTTTTAAACGTTATTATTATTATTATCGTTAATAGGGTTATAGTGGTCATAATCGTTATTATCGTTATTATCTTAATTATCGTTATTATAGTTATTGATATTATTATTATTATCGTTATTAACGTTATTTTCTTTAAGATCGTTATTATCGATATTATCGTAATTATTTTTTTTATAAACGTTATTATCGTTATTATCGTAATTACCGTTATAATCGTTGTTATCATTATAAATGTTATTTTCGCTATTATTGTTAATAACGTTATTATCGTTATTTTCATTATCATGGTTACTAAAGTTTTTATAGTTTTTATCGTTTTCGTTATTATCGTTATTAGCGTTATTATTGTTATAATAGTTATTACCGTTATCATCATTGTTATCATTATAATCGTTATTATCATTGTTGTCGATATTATCGTTATTATCCTTACTATCATTATAATCGTTATTATTTTATTTGTATCGTTATTATCGTTATTATCGCTATCGTTATTATAATTATTATAGTTATTTTCGTTATTACTGTTATTTTCGTTCTTATCTTCTTATCGTTATTATCGATATTATCGATATTATCGTTAGTAACGTTATTATCTTTAGTAACGTTATTATCGTTATTATTATTATTATTGTTATTATTATTATTATTATTAGTATTATTATTATTATTATCGTTATTATCATTATTTTCGTTATAATCGTTATAATAGTAATTGTCGTTATCATCGTTATTATCGTTATTATTGATATAATCATTATAATCGTTATTGTCGGTATTATTGTTTCTATCGTTATTATTGTTATTATTGTTATTATCGTTATTATTATTATTAGTAACCTTATTAACGTGATTATCGCTATTACCTTTATGATCGTTAATAACATAATCGTTATTATAGTTAGTATTGTTAGAATCGTTATTATCGTTATTAATGTTATTATTATTAATATTATCGTTATATACTTTATTATCCTTATTGTCGTTAATATTGTTATTAGCGTTATTATTGTTATTATTTATATTATTATCGTTATTATCATTACTATCGTTAATAACTTTAACGTCGTTGTTATCGTTATAATTATTATAATTATCGTTATTCTCCTAATTGGCGTTATTATCGTTATTATCGATATTATCGTTATAATCGCTACTATCATTACTATCTTTATTAGCATTATTATCGATATCGTTATTATCCTTAATAGCGTTATTATCGTTATAAGCATTGTAACCGTTATTTTTGTTATTATCGATATTATCGTTATAATCGCTACTATCATTACTATCTTTATTAGCATTATTATCGTTATTTTCGTTATCATCGTTACTACAGTTATAATAGTAGTTATGGTTATCGTTATTAAAGTTATTATCGTTAGTATCCTTATAATCGATATTATCGTATTTTTATTATTATCGTTATTATCGTTAATATCATTATTACAGTTATTATCGTTATTATCGTTATCTTTATTATCGATATTACCGATATACCATTATTTTCGTTAACATTATAAACTTTATTATCGTTACTGTTGTTAATATAGTTACTATTTTTATAATTGTTATTATCGTTATTATCGTTTTTATCGTTATTATAATTATTGATATTATTATTATTACTATTATTAACGATATTATCTTTTTAATCGTTATTATCGTTATTGTCGTATTTAATATTTTCTTTAACGTTATTATCGTTATTTTCGTTATTATCGTTATAATCGTTATTATTATTATTAGTGACCTTATTATCGTTATTATCGCTATTATCGTTATGATCGCTATTTTTGTTATCCTTATTATAGTTAGTGTTGGTATTACCGTTATTTTCGTATTTAATGTTATTATTATTTTTAATATCATCGTTATTATCGTTATAAAATTTATTATCGTTATTATCGTTATAATCGGTTAAATGTTATTATCATTATTATCATTATTATAGTTAATACCGTTCTAATCTTTATTATCGTTATCGTTATTATGGTTATTATCGTAATAATCGTTATTACCCTTTTTATCATTACAATAGTTTTCTATATTATTTTTATAATTATTGTTATTAAAGTTATTATCTGTTTAATAGTTATTATCGATTTCATTGTTATTATAGTTATTATCGTTATAATCGTTATTAACGTCATAACTGTTATTATCGTTAATCTCGTCGTTATCTTTATTATTGTTTTCACCGTTGTAATCGTTATTATAGTAATACTTAATATCGTTATTATCTTTATTATACTTATTATCGTTATTATCTTTATAGTTTTTATCGTTCTTACCGTTATTACCGTTACTAACACTTAATATATAAACGTAATTATCGATATCACCGTTAATACGGTTATTATTGTTATAATCGTTATTATCGTTATTTTCGTTATTGTTATTCTTATACTCATATCGTTATTATCCTAATTATCGTTATTATCGTTATTATTATTATTATGATCGATATTAATGTTTTTATGGTTACTATCATTACAATCGTTATTTTCATCATTAATGTTATTATTGTTATAATCGCTATAATCGTTATTATCGTTGTAATCGTTATTATCGTTATGATGATTATTGTTATCGTTATTATCGTTATTATCGTCATTATCGCTATTATGTTTATGATCGTTATTTTCGTTATTGTCCTCATTATCGTTATAGTCATTCATATATTCTTATCGTTACTATCATTATTATCGTTAATATTATTAATATTACCGTCAGTAATGTTAATATTGTTACTATCATTATTATCGTTATTATTGTTATTATTATCTTTATTCTCGTTATTATCGATATTATCGTTATTAGCTTTATTATCGTTATTAACGTTCTAGCCGTTATTAATGTTATAATAGTCCTTATCGTTAAGATAATTAATACAGTTATTATTGTTATAAACTTTATTGTTGTTATGATAGATGCTATCTATATAATCGTTATTATTATTTTCGTTATTATCTTTATTTTCGTTACTATAGTAATTATCGTTATTATCGTTTTTACCATTATAATCGTTATTATCTTTTTCGCTATAATCGTTATTATCATTATTATCGTTATCTTTATTCACATTATTAATGTTATTACCGTCATTATCGTTATAATCGTTATTACCGTTATTATCATTTTTATCATTATGTCCATTATTATCGTAACTACCGTTGCAATCGTAATTATCTTTATCGTTATAAACGTTATTGTCGTTATTATCGTTCATATAGTTATTATTGTTACAATATTTATAATCGTTATTAAAGCTATTATTATTATTACCGTTATTTCCGTTATTATCATAAATATCGTTATTATCTTTATTATTTTTATTACCGTTAATATCGTTATTATTGCTATCGTTATTATTTTTATTATAGTTATTTTCGTTTTTACCTTTAACACCGATATTATTTTTAATATTATTATTAACCTAATTAGCTTTATTATCGTTATTATCGTTATTATCGTTATTATCGTTTCTATCGTTATTACCGTTACTATCGCTATAATTATTATTATTTTCGTGCTTTTCTTTATTATCGTTAATACCGTTAACACAGTTATTATCGTTATTACCGTTATAACCGAGATTAGCGTTATCGTTATTATCGTTTTTATTGTTAATATCGTTAGTATCGTTATTATCCTTTTCATCGTTATTGATATTATTAATATTATTATCGTTATTTACGTTATTACCATTATTATAATTATTGTTATCGTTATTATCGTTATTATCGTTACTACCGTTATAATCATTATTACCTTTATCGTTATTATCGTTATCGTCGTTAACATCGTTATTCAATACTACCGTTATTACCGTTGTTACCTTTATTATCGTTATAATCCTTATTATCGTTATCGTTATTATTGTTATTATCCATATTATCGTTATTATCATTACTACTGTTATAATAGTTATCATAGAAATCATTATAAACGTTATTTTCGTTATTATCGTTAATAATATAATTATTGTTACTATCTTTAATATCGTTATTATCGTTCCTGTCGCTATTATCGTTATCATTGCTTTTATAGATATTATCGTTACGACCGTCCTTATCGTTATTATCGTTAACGTTATTATCGTTATTACCGTTATAATCATTATAATCGTTATTACGTTATATATCGCCATTAACATCGTAATTATCGTTCTTATTATTATTATTGTCGTAATTATTGTTATGTTTATTATGGTTATAATCGTTGTTATCGTCATTATCGTTATTATCGTCATTATCGTTATTATCACTATAATTGTTAATATTAATATTATTATCGTTATGATCGTTATTATCGTTATAGTTATTATCGTTTTTATCATTATTAACGTTATTACCGTTACTATCCTTATGGTTATTATCGTTCTTATCGTTTTACGACTATTACCGTTATTATCGTTATTATCATTATTTTCGATATTACCGTTATTGTAGTTTTGATCGTTATTATCATTATAATCGTTATTATCGTCATTACCTTTGTTAACGATATTATCGTTATTAGTATTATAATTATCGTTATTATCGTTATTATCGTAATTACCGTTATTATCGTTATTATCGTAATTACCTTTATTACCGTTATTATCATTATTATCGTTTCACCGTAATTACCGTTATTATGGTTATTGTATATATTATCGAAATTATTATCATTATTGTGGTTATTATCTTTATTATCGTTATTACCGTTAATATCGATATTATTCTTATTATCGTAATTACAGTTATTATCGATAAAATCATTATTATATTTATTATTTTCTTTACGGTTATTATCGTTATTATCGTTATTAATATTATTATTATCCTTATAATCGTTATTATCGTTAATATTGTTATTAACTTTATTATCGTTATTATCATCATAATCGTTATTAAACTTATTATTGTCATTATAATTAATATCGTTATTAACGTTATTTTCATTATCGTTATTATCGTTCTTATCGTTATTATCGTTATTACCGTTATTATCGTTATTATCGTTATTACTAATATAGTTATCGTTAATATCGTTATTATCGTCATTATTATTATTATTCTCGTTATAAATGTTATTATCGTTATTGTCTTTATTATCTTTATTATCGTAATTATGGTTGTAATCTTTATTATCGTTATTATCGTTAATACCTTTATTATCGTTATTATCGTTATTATTATTATTATAATCGTTTTTATCGTTATAATCATTAATAACGTTATTATCGTTATTATCATTATAATCTTCAATATCCTTATTATCGTTTCTGTCATTATTATCGCAATTTTCGTCATTATTATTATTATTTTCGTTTTCAACATCATTATCTTTATTATCGTTGATATTATTATTGTTATCATAATTATCGTTTTTATCTTTATTAGCATTATTATAATTATTATTAACGTTATTAACGTTATACTCGTAATATCCGTTATTATCGTTATTAGCGTCATTATCGTAATTATCGTCATTTTCGTTTTTATCTTTATTATCGTTTATATCGTCATTATCGTTATAATCTTTGTTATAGTTATTATAGTTTTTCTCGTTATTATTGCCTTATCGTTATTATCGTTATTATCGCTATAATCCATATTATTATTATTATTATATTTATTATCGATATTATCGTTATTATCGTTATTATCGTTATTAACGTTATTATCTTTACTATCGTTATAATTGTTATTATTGAAATTATCGTTATTATCTTTGCTGACGTTATTATCTTCATTATTCTTGTAATCGCTATTATCGTTGTTATCGTTATTACCGTTATTATCATAATTATGGTTTTTACAGTTATTATTTTCGTTATTATCGTTAATATCGTATTTACCGTTATTACCGTTATTACCGTTATTATAGTCATTAGCGTTATTATCGTTTTTGTCGTTATTGTTAGTATTTTTATATTTATAATCGTTATTATTGAAATAAAAGTTATTATCTTAATCATCGTTAATATCGTTATAATCGATATTGTGTTCATTATTAATATTATGGTTATTATCGTTATTATCTTTATTTTCGATACTTTCGTTATTATCGTTATTATCGTTATCATCGTTATTATCGTTATCATCGTTATTAGTGTACTTTTCGTTATTATTACTATTATTGTCGTTATTATCATTATTAATGTAATTACCTTTATTATCGTTATTATCTCTTTAATGCTATTTCTGTTATTATCATTATTATCGTTATTACTAATATAATTATCGTTTTTATCGTTATTATCGTTATTGCCGTTATTATCGTTATTATCGTTATTAATTTATTTATCATTACTATCGATATTATTATTATTAACGTTATTATCATTTTAATCGCTATTACTGTAATTACCTTTGTTATTGTTATTAGTGTTATTTTCGTTATTATTACTATTAATATCATTATTATTACTATCAACGTAATTATCGTTATTATCGTTATTATCATTATTATTGTCATTTCCTTAATTATATTTATTATCATTATTACTGTTATTATTATCGTTCTTACCTTTCTTATCGTTATTATTGTAATTATCGTTATTATCGTTTTCATCATTATTATCGATATTACCATTATTATTGATATTAACGTTATTATTGTTATTATTATCCTTTTTAGAGTCATTATCTTTATGTACGTTATTATCGTTATTATTATTATTATTTCTAATATTATCGTTTTTATCGTTATTACCGTTATTACCTTTATTATCGATATTATCGTCATAACCGTTATTATCGTTATTACTGTTATTATCCTTATTAATGTTACTAATATTATAATTATCGTTATTATCTTAATTATCGTAATAACCTTTATTACCTTTATTTTCGTTATTTATGTTATTATCGTAATTATTGTTATCATAACGGTTATTATCGTTATTATCGTTATTATAGTTATTAACTGTGTAATCTTTATTATTGTTATGATCGTTATTATCGATATAATCCATTTTATTGTCAATATTAGCGTTATTATCTTTTGTAACTTTGATATCAATATTTTTTATATTATCGTTAATATCGTTTTTTCGTGAATAATTTTATCAACGTTATTACAGTTATCTTTGATATAATCGTTATTATCGTTATTATCGTTAATCTCGTTATTATCGGTATAATCGTTGTAATCGTAATTATAGTTATTATAGATGTAATCTTTATTTTCGTTTTTATCGTTATTATCGTTATTATCGTTATTATCGACATGACCGGAATTATTATTATTATTATCTTTTTTACCGTTATTACCGTTATAATCGTTATTATAGCTATTCTCGATATTATTATAAGAATTATTATGATTATTAACGTTAGTACCATTTTTATCTTAATTATGTATATTACAGTTATTATCGTTATATTCATTATTATCCTTATTATCGTTATTACAGTTATTATCGTTATTATCGTCATTATCATAACTATTAATGTAATAATTATTAATATCGTTATTATCGTTATTATCGTAATTTTCGTTATTATCGTTATTACCGTTATTAACGTTACTATCGTTATTAATATTATTATCGTTATTATCATTATTACCGTTATTATCGTTATTATCGTTAAATAATTTTATTATCATTTTTTACGTTATTAACGTTATTATAGTTATTATCCTTATTAATATAATAATTATCCTTTTTATCGTTATAATCGTTATTATCGTTATTATCATTATTACCGTTATTATCGTTATTCCCCATATTATTGTTTTTACCGCTATTAATGTTATTTTATTATTATTGTTATTATTTATGTTATTATCGTTTTTATCGGTATTTTCGTCATTATCATATTATTGTTATTATCGTTATTAACGTTATTATCTTTATTAACGTTAATATTGTTATTATAGATAGTATCGTTATTATTTGCATTATTGTTATTATTGTTATTATCGTTATTATCATTATTATCGTCATTTTCGTTATTATCGTTATTATCGTTTTATCGTTATTATCGTTATTATCGTTACTATCGTCATTATTGTTACTCCCGTTATTGTTCATTTTTATGGCCATTATCGTCATTATTGTTATTAATATAATTATTATCGTCATCACCGTTTGTATCGTTATTATCATTATTAACGTCATTATTGTTACTGTCGTTTTTATAATAATTAATATCGTTATTATTGTTATTATCGTTATTATCGTAATTATCTTCATTATAGGTATTATCGATATTATTGTTAATATCGTTATTATTATTATTATTATCGTTATAATCGTTATTATCGTAATTATTAATATTAACCAAATTATCGTTATTATCGCTGTAATCGTTATTCTCGATATTATCGTCATAATCGAAACTATCGTTATTACCTTCATTATCCTTATTATCCATACTATTATTATCATTTTTATTAACGTTATTATCGTTATTGAAGTTACTATCGTTATAATCATTATTATCATTATTATCGGCTTTATCGTTCTTATTATTATTATAGTTATAATCGCTATTTTCGTAATTACCGTTATTGTCCTTATTATCGTTGTTAACGTTATTATAGTTATTAGAATATTTTCCGTTATAGTCGTTATTAACGGAATTAGTATAATTATTATCGATTTTATCGTTATTTCCGTTATTATCGTTATTATCTCTATTATAATCATCGTTTATATAGTTACAATCGTTATAATCATTATTATCGTTATTATCGTTATATAATTATTATGATCGTTATTATCGTTGTTTTCGTCATTATAGTTAATATCGTTGTATTTCTATTAATATGGTTATTATCGTTATTATCGTTATTATCGTTATTATTGTTATTGCATTTATCGTTATTATCGTTATTATCGTTATAAACTCTATTACATTTATTATCATTATTTTTATTTTTATGGTTATTATCGTTATTATCGTTATTACATTTATTATAGTTATTTTCATTATTTTCGTACGTACATTCTTAACGTTATTATTGTTATTATCGTTATCATAATTATTATTGATATTATTATAATTATTATCATTTTAACGTTATTATCGTTACTATAGTTGCTTTTATTATTATTAAAATTAGTGATGTTATTATCATTATTATTGATATTAACTTTATAATCGTTATTATCGTTATAATTATTTTTATTATCATTATTGAAGTTAAAATCGCTATTATCGTTATTATAATTATAATAGGAATTACATTTTTATCGTTATTATCTTTATTATCGTAACAATCGTCTTTATCGTTACATTTATTATTATCGTTACTATATGTATTATCGTTATTACCTATATAATCCTTATAATCGTCGTTATCGTTCTTATCTTTATTTTCGTTATAACAGCTATTACAGTTATCACTGTTATTGTCATTACTGTCGTTATAATTATTAACATTATCGTTATAACGTTATTAAATTTATTATCGTTATCATTGTTATTTTGTTTATTACCGTTATTACCGTTATAACCGTTATTATCGTTATTATCGTTACGATAGATATTATTGTTATTTTTATTTTTATGATCGTTATTATAAATATTATCGTTATTATCATTATAATCGTTATTATTGTTATTTTCGATATTACCGTAATATTCCTTGGAATCGTTATTAACTTTCGTATTTACCGTTATTATTATTATTATTATTATTATTATTATTGTCATTATTATCAATGCTATCGTTATTACTATTATTATTATCGATACTAACGGTATTATCTTTATTATCGTTATAACGTTATTATCGTTATAATCGTTATTATCGCTATTATCATTATTAGTGTTATTATCATTATTATTATTTTTATTATCGTTAATATAAATATTGTAGTTACTATCGTTATTATTATTAATATTATCGTTATTAACGTTATTATCGATATTATTACTTTTATTATCGTTATTATAATTATTTTCATTTTTGTCGTTATTATCGTTATTGTCGTTAATATTATTAATATTACCCGTCTCATCGTTATTATCGTTATTAGCGTTATCGTAGTAATAATAGTTATTATCGTTATTAACTTTATAATCGTTATCATCATTATTAATTTTATAATTATCGTTATGCTCGTAATTATCGTCATTTACGTTATTATCGTTATTATCCTTATTATTATTATTATTTTTATTATTATTAATACTATCATCGTTATTATCGTTATTATCGTTATTGCCATTTTTATCGATATTCTCCATATTATCGTTATTATTCTTATTAGTATAATCGTTCTTATCGTCCTATCGTTATTATTCTTATTAGTATAGTTGTTGTCTTTATTATCGCTATTATCGTTTTCCGTATTGTAGTTATTATCGTTAGTACCGTTATTGTTGTTATTATCGTTCTTACCATTCTTATCGTCCTATCGTTATAATCCTTATCATTGTTATTTTCGTTATTAACGTTATTATTGTTATTATTATTATTAGTGTAGTGATTATCATCATTATCGTTTATAAATTTTTTATGGTTATATTCGTAATTATGGTAGTTGTGGATATTATCATTAGTATCGAATTTTCGTTATTTTTATTATTACAATAGCTTTACTGTTATGAACATTATTATCGTTAACCTTATTAGGGTTATTATCGTTATTATCGTTATTACCGTTATTATCGTTATTTTCGTTCTATTCGTCCTATCGTTATTATCGTTATTATTATTATTATTATTCGTATTATTCTTATTAACGTTCTTATTGTTATTAATACTATTATTATCGTTACTATCGTTATCACCGTTATTACCGTAATTATAGTTATAATAGTTATTATCGTTATTATCGTTGATATCGTTATTATCGTTATTATCGTTATTATCTTTATTATCGTAATAATCGTTATTATCGTAATTATTATTATTAGTACCTTTATTATCGTTATTGTCGTTATTGTTGTTATTATCTTTATAATCGTTCTTATCGTCCTATCATTATTATCGTTATTATCGTTATTTTAGTTATTATCTTTATTATCGTTATAATCGTTATTATCACTATTATCATTATTGTAGTTATTATCTTTATTATTTTTTTTTATTACCTTTTTTATCGATATTACCGCTATATTCGTTATTTTCGTTATTATCGTTATTATTATTATTATTATCCTTATTATCGTTATTATTGTTGTTATTATTATTATCCTTATTATTATCATTATCGTTTTAATATTATTAATGTTACTATTTTTATTACTATTACCGTTACAATCGTTTCTATCGCAATTTACGTTATTATCGTTATTATCATTACTACCGTTGTTATAGTTATTATCGTTATTATTATCGTTTATATCGATAATATTACTATTATTATCGTTGTTATCGTTTTGTTGTTATTATCGTTATCATTATTATTTGTCTCCATATATATAATAGTTATTATATAGTTATTATATTATAATAGTTATAATAGTTATTACCGATACATTTATAAACGTTATTATCAATATTATAGTTAATATAGTTATTATTGTTGTAATATTTATTATCATTATTACCGTCTTTATCTGTATTACCTTCATTATCGTTACTTCCGATAAAATCGTTATTATCGTTATCTGTTATTATCGTTATTGACGTTATTATTCATTTTAACGTTAATATCATTATTATCGTTATTATCCTTATTAACGTTATAATCGTCATTATCGTTATCGTTATTACCGTTATTACCTTTTCTACCACTGTTATCGTTATTATCGTTATTATTACTATTATTATTGTCATTATCGATACTAACCTTATTACAGTTCGTACAATTATATTTCTTTTAATTGTTATTATCGTTATTATCATAAATTTCGTAATTGTCGATTTTTTCAAAATTATCGTTACTATCGGTTTACCATTATACCAGTTATTATCGTTATTATTATTATTATTAACGTTATTTTCGTTATTTTCGTTATTATAGTTATGATTTTCATTATCGCTATTTTTTTATTATTGTTATTATCGTCATTATTATTATTAATGTCGTTATTGTCACTATTATCGTTATTATTGTTTTATCGATATTATTATCGTTATTATCATTGGTATCATCATTATCGTTTTATCGTTATTATCGATATTCTCTTTATAATCGCTATTATCGTTTTTATCGTTATTATCGTTAATATATTTATTATGGTTTTAATCGATATTATCCTTATTATTGTTATTATCGTTATTATCGTTATTTTGGTTTTTATCGTTCTTTCCATAATTATCGTCATCATCGTTATTTACGTTAGTACCGTTATTAGCGATATTACCATTATAACCGTAATTATTGTCATTATAGTTATAATCGTTTCCACCGATATGATCGTTATTATCGTATTAGTTAATATCATTATTATCGTTATTATCGTTATTAACGTTATTACCTTTATTATCATTATCAACGTCATTACAGTTATTGTCGTTAATATCTTTGCTACCGTTATAATTGTAATTATCGTTATCGTTATATATGTTATTAACGTCATTATCGTTAATATATTTAACATTGTTATATTCTTTATTACCACTTTTACCGCTATTATCGTTTTTTGGTTTTAACAGTTATTATCGATATTATCTTTATTATAGTTCCTAACGATATAATCGTTAATATCCTTATCGATAATATCGTTATCGTTATTATCGTTATAACAGTTTTTATCGTTATTTTAGTTATTATAGTTATTATCGTTATAAACGTTATTACCTTTGTAATCGTTATTATGGTTATTAAGGCTATTATCGTAATTATAGTTATTATTATTAATATTATCTTTATCGTATGATCATTATAATCGTTACTTCCGTTATAATCTTTGTTTCGTTATCGTTATAAACGTTAATTCCGTTATTATCGTTAAAATAGTTATTATGGATGAAATCGTTATTATCTTTATTAACGTTATTATCTTTATTAACGTTATTATCCTTATTATAGTTGTTATCGTTATCATGGTTGTTACCGCTAATATTATTATTATCGTTATTTTCATTAATATCGTTACTGCCGTTATAATCATTATTATTGTAATAGTTATAAATGTTATTATCGTTATTATCGTTATTATAGTTATCATACTTGTATTCTTTAATATTGTTATTGTCGTTTTTAACGATAATATCGTTATTATTAATTTAATTTTAGTTATTATCGTTATTCTCCTTATTAAATTAATTATCTTTATTATCGTTATTATTATTATTACTTTCGTTATACTCCTTATAATTATTATAATCGTTATTGACGTTATTATCTTTAATATCGTTATTACCGTTATTATCATTATTATCGTTACTATCAATATAATCGTTATTTTCGTTCTTAATCGTTATTACCGATATAATTGGTATAATCGATATTGTTAAAAACGTTAATATCGTTATGAACGTTATTATCTTTATTATCGTTACAACTGTTATAAGCGTAATTATCGTTATCGTTATTAAACTTATAATTGTTATTATCGTTATTATCGTTTTTACCGTTATAATCTTTGTTATCGTTTTTATCGTAACTACAGTTATTGCCCTTATTATTATTAATATTATCGTTATTATGGTTGTTATCATTATTACATTTATTCTCGTTATTATAATTATTACAATTATGATTATCGTAATTCTCGTTACTATCGCTATTATCGTGATTATCGTTATTATTATAATTATCGTTTTTATCGTTATTATCGTTATGAACGTTATTATTGTTCTTACTGGTAAAATCGTTATTATCCTTATCATTATTATTCGTATTATAGTTATTATCGTTAACTTTTATAAACGTTGTCACCGTTGTTGCCGTTTTTATCGTTATTATCATTATTATCATTATTATCGTTATTATCGTTATCACCGTTAATATCATTATTACCTTTATTATCGTTATTACCGTTAAAACCGTTATTGTCGTTATCGTTATTATCGTTACTATTGTTATTACCGTTATTATCGTCATTATCGTTATAATCTTTAAAATTGTTATTATCGTTGTAAACCTTATTACCGTTGTTATCGTTATTATCGTTATTATCTATATTCCTGTTCATATCGTTATTATCGTTATTATCTTTAATACAGTTATTATCGATTTTATCGTCACTACCGTTATTACCCTTATTATTATTAATATTATCATTATTATCGTTACCATCGTTTTTAGGTTTATTATCGTCATTATCGCTATTACGAAATTATCTTTATTGCCGTCATTATTATTATTAATATTGTCATTATCGTCTTTATCGTTATTACCGTTATAATCGTTATTATCGTTATAGTTATTATTGTTATTATTGTTATTAGCGTTATTATCGTTATTATCGTTATTCTTATTAGTATTAATATTATTTTTTTTATTTCTAGTCTTATCATAATTATTATGATCGTTATTATCGATATAATCGTTATAATCGATATCATTTTTATTAACTTTATTTCCGGTATTATCGATATTATCTTTAATATTATTTCTGTAATTAAATATATTGTTATCCTTACTATCATTATTATTTTTATTATCGTCAATTTCGTCATTAACGTTATTATCGTCATTATCTTTGTTATCGTTATTATCGTTATTACAGTTATTATCCTTATTTTCCTTGTTATCGTTAATATCGTTATTATCTTTAATATCGTTATTACCGTTTTTATTATTTGTATCGTTATTTTCGCTATTATAATTACTAAAGTTATTATAGTCATTATCGATATCTTTATAAACGTTATTACCGTTATTATCGTCAATATAATAATTATTGTTATAATATATATTATCGTTATTATCGTTATTACCGTTAATATCGTTATTATATTTATAATTGTCACTACCGTTATAACCGTTATAATCATTATCGTTATTATCGTTATTATCGTTATTATTGTTTTTAATATTAATATTATCGTTATTATCGTCATTATCGTTATAATCGTTACTGTCGTTATTATTATTGCTGGGAACGTTATTATCGTTATTATCGTTCTTATCGTCCTATTATTATTATCGTTATTATCGTTGTCATCAATATTATCCTTATTTTTATTATTATAACCGTTATTCGCGTTATCTTCGTAATAATCGTTATTATATTTGAGATTGTTTTTAAAGTTATTGTAGTTATTATAATTTTTAGTATTATTATAATAGTTATTGTCGTTATTATCGTTATTTTCGATATTATTATTATTACTTTTATTACTTCAATTCTTATGGTCCTGCCCGTTATTATCGTTATATTCATTATAATCATTATAATCTTTATAATCGGTATTATTTTTATTATCGTTATTATTATTTTTATTATCCTTGTTTTCGTTATTACCGTTACTATCGTTATTATCCTTATTATCGTTAGAACCGTTATTACCGTAATTATTGTTACTATCGTTATTATCGTTACAATCGTTTTTACCGTTATAACGTTTATTATCCCTACAGTTATTATTGTTATTAGCGTTAATACCGTTATTACCGTTATTATCGTTATTGTCATTATTATGGTTATTATCGTTATTTTCGTTGTTTTCGTTTTTATAGTTGTTATCATTAATCAAGTTGTAATCGTTAATTTCGTCTTAATCATATTATCGTTATTTACGTTATAATCGTTATTATCGTTATCATTATTACCGTTATTATCCTTATCGTTATTATCGTTATTAACATTATTATACTGAATACCGTTAATACAGTTATTATCGTTAATTTAGTCATAATCCTTATTATCGTTATTACCGTTATAATCGTTTTTACCGTTATAACGTTTATTATCCCTACAGTTATTATTGTTATTATCGTTAATACCGTTATTACCGTTATTATCGTTATTGTCATTATTATGGTTATTATCGTTATTTTCGTTGTTTTCGTTTTTATAGTTCTTATCATTAATCAAGTTGTAATCGTTAATTTCGTCTTAATCATATTATCGTTATTTACGTTATAATCGTTATTATCGTGGTCACTTGTATAACCGTTAATATCGTTATTATTATTATTATTATTATTTTCGTTATTAACGTTATTATCGTTATTATCGTTATTTTCGTTATTACTATTATAATAGTTGGAATCGTTGTTATCTTTATTATCTTCATTTTCGTTATTACCGTAATTAAAGTTATTAACGTTATTTTCCTTATGATTGTTATCATCGTTATTTTAATTATTTCCGATATTATCCTTATAATTGTTATCATCGTTATAATCATTATTATGGTTATTATCGTTATTGTTATTTTTATTATAGTTATTCTCGTTATTATCATTATTTTTGTTATTATCGTCATTATCGATATTATTATTATTATTTTTATTATTTATATTAATGCTATTATCGTTATTATCGTTATTATCGTAAATATCGTTTATACCGTTATTACCATTATTATTGTTATTATCGGTATTATCGTTATTATCGTTATTATCGTTTTAATCTATATTACCGTTGATATCGTTACTAACGTTTCTGATAATACTATAATTATTAACGATATTATCGTTATTACCATTATTATTTTTATTTTCGTTGTTATCGTTAATATCGTTATATTCGTTATTTCATTTATAATCGTTATTAACTTTAATATCGTTATTGTCGTTTTCATTGTTATTATCTGTTTATTATCGTTAGTATTGTTATAAAATGAATTATCTTTATTATTGTTTTTATCGTAATTATCGTTATATCCGTTATTATCGATAATATATTTATTACTATTATTATTGTTGTTATTATCGTTATTAGCTTTATTATCTTTTTTAATATTTTTATTACCGTTTTTGTCGATATTATCGTTATTATCGTTATTACCGTTATTATCGTTATTACCATCGTTATCGTTATTACCGTTCCTATCGTCTTATCGTCATTATTGTTAATTTCGTTATTATCCTTATTTTATCGTTATCATCGTTATTATCGATATTATTATAATTACTATCGTTATTAACTTTGTAGTCGTTATTATCGTTATTAATATTATTATTATCGTTATTCTCGATATTTTCGTTATTATCGTTATTATCGTCGTTATCGTCATTATCGTTAATATTATTATTATCAGTATCGTTTTTGTCGTTTTTTCCGTTATTATCGTTGTTATTTTTATTATCGTCCTTATCGTTATTATTATTATTATAATCGTTTTAATCCTCATTGTTGTTATTATTATTTTTGTTATAGTTATTGCCGTTAATATCGTTATTATCGTTATTATCATTATAATAGTAATTATCTTCATTATAGTTTTTATCGTTAATATCATTGTTATCGTTATTACTTTTATTACCACAGTAATAGTTATTATCGTTCATGTCGTTTTAACGATACTATTGTTATTATCGTTATTATCGTTCTAATCGTTATTATAGTTAAAATCGTATTTATATTTTATGTTTTTATTATCGTTTTCATCGTTATGATTTTTATTATCGTAATTATCGTTATCACTTTTAATATTAACGTTATTATCGTTATTTTCGTTATTTTCGTTATTTTCGTTATTTTCGTTATTTTCGTTATTATCGTTATTATTGTTATAATAGTAGCTATCGCTATTGTCGTTATTATTTTTATTACCTTTATTATCTTTATAATTATTACTATTATCGGTATTACATTTATTATCGTTATTTTCATTTTTATCGTTATAATTACTATTATTATTGTCATTATCGTTATTAATGTTATTATTGTAATTATCGTTATCATCGCTATGTTCGTTATTAACGTTATTATCGTTATAATAGTGATTATCGTTATTATAATTATTTAGATATTATCGTTATTATAAATATTGTCGTTATTATCGTTATTATTTCTTTATTATCGTTATTATAAATATTATCGTTTTTCTCGTTAATTACGTTATTATCGTTATTATTATTAATATTATCGTTATTATCGTTATTATCGTTATTAGCGTTATTATCGTTATCGTCGTTATTATCGTTATAATCGTTCTTATTATCCTATCGTTTTTATCGTTTTTATCGTACTATCGTTATTATCGTTTTTATTCTTATTATAATCGTTAATATCTTTATTGTCGTTATTATCACTATTACCATTGTTATCGTTAATATCGTTATAGTAGTTATTATACTTATTGTCGATGCTTTCTTAATTATCTTTATTAACGTTATTATCGTCTTTTTCGCAATTATTATATTATCCTTTTTATAGTATTTATCGTTATTATTATGATTGTTTTCCTTATTAATGTTATTATCGTTATTAATCGTATTATCGTCATTTCGTTAATTATTATATTTTTTATTATTATTATCATGATTACTATTATTGCTATATCGTTTTTATCGCTATATTCCTCATTATTGTTTTTGTCGTTTTTACAGTATTTTGTTATTATCGTTATTATCTCTACTATCATTATTATTATTACAATTGTCATTATTATCCTTAATACTGATATTATCGTTATTATCGTTATTATTGTTATAATAGTAGCTATCGCTATTGTCGTTATTATTTTTATTACCTTTATTATCTTTATAATTATTACTATTATCGGTATTACATTTATTATCGTTATTTTCATTTTTATCGTTATAATTACGATTATTATTGTCATTATCGTTATTAATGTTATTATTGTTTATTATCATTATTATCGTTTTACCCGTGACTATCCTTATTACTATTATTATTACAGGGTTTATCGTTATTTCCATTATTATCATTATTATCTTTATTATTATTATCGTTTTTATCGTTACTTTCTTTTTTACCGTAATTATCGGTATTTTCGTTATTACTTTTATTGTCGTTATTATCGTTATTTTCGTTAGTATAGTTTTTATCGATATTATCGTCATTATCGTTCTCATCTTTATTATTGTAATAACCGTTATTATCGCTATATCGTTATAATTATTATTATTATCTTTAAGATCGTTATTATCGTTATATTAGTTATTAACGTTTTCATCGGTATTTTATTTATTATCGTTATTATCCTTATTATCGTTCTTATCGTTATTATCGTTATTATCGATATTATCGTTGTTAAAGTTATTATCGCTATTATCGTTATTATTGTTTTTATTACCGTTATTATAGTCAATATCGTTATTATCTTTATCATCGTTATTATTATTATTATTATCATTATAATCGTTTATATCTTATTATCGTTATTATCTTTATTATTGTTACTATCGTTATTATCGACATAATAATTATAATCTTTATTGTATTTATTACCAGTATTATCCTTATTAATGTCACTATTATTTTTATTATAGTTATTATTGTTAAGACTTTTTTTTATCGTTATTACCGTTATTATAGCAATTGTTGTTCTTATTATTATTAATATCGTTATTATCTTTATTATCGTTATTATCGTTATAATCGTTATTATCTTTATTATTTTTATATCCTTATAATAATAATAATTTCATTATCGTTATTATCATTTTATTATTACTATTATCGATATTATCGTTAATATCGTTTTTATCTTTATTATTATTATTATTATCGTTATTATTGGTTTAATTGATATTTTCGTAAGCCTGATTATCGTTATTATCATAATTATCGTTATTTGCGTTATTATCTTTATTACCGTTACTGCTGTTATAATCGCTATTTTCCTTATTATCGTTTTTAATGGTATTATCGTAATTATCGTTATAATCGTTGTTATCTTTATTCTCGTTAATAACAATATTATCGTACTTATTATTATTTTCTCGTTATTAACGTTATTATCGATATTATTGCTATTATTTTTATTATCGTTATTATAGTTATCGTTATTATTATAAACGTTATTCTCGTTATTATAGTTATTATCGTTATTATCGTTGATATTATTATTCATATCGCTATTACCGTTATTATTATTATAATTATCTATATTAATATTATTATCGTTATTATCGTTATTATCGTTATTATAAGAACTATCGTCATTGTCTTCATTACCGTTGTTACAGTAATCATCGTTAATACATTCATAATCTTTATATTCGTAATTACCTTTAAAATCGATACTACCGTCATTACTGTTTTTATCGATATACTAGTTATTACCTTTTTCGCTATTATTGTTCTAACAATTATTATTGCTAATATATTTATGATGTTTATAATCGTTATTATTATTATTATTATTATTATTATTATTATTATTATTATCGTTATTTATATTATTATCGTTATTATCGTTATTATCTTTATTTTCTTCATTATCGTTATTATACTTTTAATGATAACTACATTTATTATCGTGATTACAGTTATTATCGTTACCATCGTTATCGTTATTAACGTTATTATTGTTATTATTACTATTATTATCGTGATTACCGTTATTACCGTTATTACAGCTATTATCGTTATTATCGTTATTATTATTTTTATCGTTATAGTCGCTATTACCCATATTATCGATATTATCGTTGTTATTTTTGTTATCGTTATTATCGTTATTATTGTTATTATTATTATTATTGTTATCGTTATTACCGTTATTACCGTCAATATCGTTATAATCGTTATTATCGTTATTATCGTTATTATCGTTAACATTATTATTAATATCGTTATTACTATTATTATCGTTATTATCGTAATTATCGTCATTACCGTTAATGCCGTTATTAACTTTATTTTCTTATTGTTATTAGTATTAACGTTATTATAGTTATTTTCCTTATTATTTTTATAATCGGTATTATCGTTACTACCGTTACAATCGTTATTATCGTTATTTCCGTTACTATCGTTATTATTTTTTTATTATCTTTGTTATCGTTATTATCGTTATTATCGTTATTAACTTTATTCTCGCTATTATTATTATTATTATCGATATCATCGTTTATCTCCTTATAATCGTTAATATCATTACTATTATTATTGTTATTATTATCATTACTGGCGTCATAATTTGTTTAATCGTTATAATCGTTATAATATTTATTACCGTTATTTTTGTTGTTATCGTTATTACCGTTATTATAGTTATTATTGTTATTATTATTATTATTACTGTTATTATCATTATTATCGTTATTATCGTAATTATTGTTATTTCCGTTATAAGCTTTATTATCATTATAATCTCTCCTATAGGCATTATCGTTATTATTATTATTATTAATATTATTATTTTTGTTATTAATATTATTTTTATTTTTATTATTTTCGATATTGTCGTTATTATCTATATTATCGTTATTTTCGTTATTATTGTAATTATCGTTACTATTGTATTATCATTAATAGTGATATTATCGTTATTGTAGTTACTATTGTTACTATTGTTATGATAGTTATTATCGCTATTCTCGTGATTATCGTTATTTTCGTTATAGTCGTTATTTTCGTTGAAATCGTTATCATCGTTATTATCGTCAAAATCGTTATTATCGTTATTATTATAATTATTATCGTTATTATCGTTATTATAGTTATTACCGTTATTATCGTTACTATCGTAGTTATTATTATTATTATCGTTATTAATGTTATTGTCGTTATTATCGGAATTATATTTATTATCGTTTTTTTCGTTATTATTATTATTATTATCGTTATAATCGTTATTATCATTAATCTTTATTACCGTTGTCACTGTTGTTACCGTTATTTTAGTAAAAATCAATATTCCCGATATTATTGTTTTTACCGTTTTTATCATTATTATTGTTATTATCGTTTATATGGTTACTACCGTTACATTCGTTATTTTCGTGATCGTTATAAACGTTCATATCGTTATCGTAATAATTGTTAATATCGTTATATATCGTTATCTTCGTTATTATCGTTCTTATCGTTATAATCGCTATTATCGTTATAACCTTTATTATCGTTATTTTCGTTATTATTATTATAGTTATCGTTATTATCGTTATTGTCGTAATTATCGTTATAAAAGTTATTATCTTTATTATTGAGATTACCGTTATAATCTTTAATTATCTTATCGTTATTATTGTTATTATCGCTATGATCGTTATCTTATCGTTATTATTATTATTATTATTGTTATTATCGTTATTTTAGTTATTATCGATAATTCCATTATAATCGTTAATTTCGTTTTTATTATCATTATCGATATAATCGTTATTATCTTTATAATCGTTATTATCGTTATTATCGTTTTTATTATCTTTATTATCGTTATTATTGCTATTATTATCGTCATTATCGTGATAATCGTTATTACCTTTATTGCCGTTATTACGTTATTATTATTATTATTACCTTTATTATCGTTATTGTTGATATTACCGTTATAATCTTTATTATCGGTATCCTTATTATAGACAACTTTATTATTGTTATTGTCGATATTATAGTTATTATCGTTACTTTCGATATTAATCTTATTATAATCTTTATTAATGTTAATATCGTTATTATCGTTAATATAATTAGTATCATTATTTTGGTTATTACCGTAATTACCATTATAATCGATATTATCTTTATAACCTTCCTTATCGTTATTATCGTTATTATCGTTATTACTTTAATTAATATAATTATTATCGTTTTATACAGTTATAATCGTTATTACCGTTATCCTTATTATATTTATCATCGTTATTATCGTTATTGTAGTTATTATCTTTATTATCGTTCTTATCGTCTTATCGTTATTATTGTTATTATCGTTATAATCGTTATTATAGTTTTTATCGTTATTATCGTTATTTTTATTATTATTGTTGTTATTATCTTTATTAAGGATAATATCGTTATTATCGATATTACCGTTAAAGTCGTTATTATCTTTATCGTTATTATAGTTATCGTTATTTTCGTTAATGTTGTTATTATCGTTACTTCCGTTGTTTTCGTTATCGTTTTAAACGTTCTTACGGTTATTATCGTTAATATAGTTATTGTGGTGGAAATCGTTATTATCTTTTTTATCGTTATTATCGTTATTACCTTTATTATCGTTATTATCTTTATAATTGTGACTACCTTTATAGTTGTTATTATCGTCATTATCCTCTTTTTCGTTATAATCGTATTTTTATTATTATTATCGTTATTCTCGTTATTATCATTATAGTCGTTTTTATCATTAATCTTTATTCCGTTATTACCGTTGTTACCGTTATTATCGTTATAATCTTTATTATCACTATTATGGTTATTACCGTTAATATCATTATTATCGTTATTTTCGTTAATATCGTTTCTACCGTTATAATCATTATTATTGTTATCGTTCTAAATATTATTATCGTTATTATCGTTTATATAGTTATCATTCTTGTTATCTTTAATATCGTTATTATCGTAAGAATAATTATTATAGTTATTATCGTTGCTATTGTTATAATTGTTATTATCGTTATTATCGTTATCATCGTTATTATCAGTATTAATGTGATTATTATTATTATTATTATTAGTATCGTTATTATCGTTATAATCATTACTATCGTTACCGCTATTATCGTTATTTTCGTTATTATTATTATTATAGTTGTTATGGTTATTATTATTACTATTATCTTTATCCTTGTTATTATTATTATCGTTATTATTATTAATAATGTCGTTATTCATGTTATAATATTTAATATCATTTTTATCGTTATCATCGTTATTATCGATATTACTGTTATTATTTTCGTTATTATAATTATTATTACCATTATCGGCATTATCGTTATTATATTTCTTACCGTTATTATTATTGTTATTATTATTGTTAATGTTATTATTGTTATTACCGTTATAATCGTTATTATCGTCACCGTTATTATAGTTATTACAGTTATTATCATTATTGTTGTTACTATCGTTATTATCTATCGTATCGTCTTATCGTTACTATCGTTATTATCGATATTATCGCTATTAACGCAATTATCTTTAGTATTAATATTATTATCGTTATTCTCATTATTACCGATATTATCCTTATTTTCATTATTAACGTTTTTAACATTATTATTATTATTAACCTTATTATCATCATTATTAATATAATTATTGTTATTAACATTATTATCGTTATTACCGTTATTGTCGTCATTTTCGTTATTATCATTATTATCGTTATCATCGTTATTACCGTTATTATGGTTTTAATAGTTATTACCTATATTATCGTTATTATCATTATTTTCGTTATAACCGTTATTATCGTTATTATTGTTATAATCGTTCTTATCGTCTTATCGTTATTATGGTTATTATCGTTATAGTCGTTATTATCGTTGTCGTTATCATCGTTATTATACTTATTGTCATTAATATCGTTATTATCTTTATTATCGTTATTATCGTTATTGTCGTTACAATCGGTATTGTTGTTATTATCGTTATTATTCTTATGATCGTTATTATCATTATTATCGTTCTTTTAGTCTTATCGTTATTATCATTATTATCGTTATAGTCGATATTATCGCTTTCGTTATTATAGTTATTATCGTTATTATCGTTATTGGCGCTATTATCTTTATTTTCGTTCTTATTGTGTTATCGTTTTTAATATTATTATCTTCATTATAGCTATTATCGTCTTTATATTTATTATTACTATTTGTATCGTAATTATAGTTATTATCGTTATTAACGTAGTTATCGTTATTTTCTTTATTACCGTTATTATCGTTATAATCGTTTATATTATTATTACTATCGTTTCTATCGATTTTATCGTTGTAATCGTTAATCATTCTAAGCGTTATAAGCGTTGTCACCGTTATTATAGTAATAATCGTTATTATCGCTACTATAGTTATTAACATTATAGTCGTTATTTCCGTCATTATCGTTATTACCTTTATAATCATTACTACCTTTATTATCCTTTCTACAGTTATAATAGTTTTTATCGTTATCGTTATTATCGTTACTACCGTTATTATCGTTATTATTATGATTATTATCCTTATTACCGTTATTATCGTTATTATAGATATTATCGTTATTAGCGTTATTATCGTTATTATCGTTATTTTAGTTATTATCGTTACTAGCGTTATAATCGTTATTATCATTGTTGTTATAAACGTTATTATCTTAATTCCATTTAATATAGTAAACATTGTTATAATCGTTATTATATTTATTGTCGTTATTATCGTTATTATCGTTAAAATCATTATTATCCTTATTATTGTTATTGTTGGTATTATTATTATTACTATTATTATCGTTATTATCGTTATTATTGTAATGACCGTTATAATTGCTGTTATCGTTATCGTTATTATAGTTATTATCCTTATTACCGAAGTTGTCGTAATTATCGTTATTATTATTATTATGTTCGTTATTATCGTTATTACTGTTATTATTATCATTATTATCGTTATCGCCGTTATTACCGTCATTATAGTTAAAATCGTTCTTATCGTTGATAATGTCTTAATCATTATTTTCGTTATTATCGTTTTTATCGTCATTATCGATATTATTATTATTAGTATCGTTATTATCGTTCTGATCGTCTTATCTTTATTATCGTTATAATCGTTACTACAATTATTATCGTGATTATTACTATTAATATCTTTATTCCCGTTTTTAACCTTATAATCGTTATTATCTGTAAACTTTATTACCGTTATTACAGTTATTACCGTTATTTACGTTATAATCGTTAATGGTGTTATTATTGTTATTATAATTATTATAATCTTTATTAACTTTATAATCGTTATTACCATTATTATTGTTATTTTCGTTGTTATCGTTATTGTCGTTATATTCGTTGTTATATTTATAATCGTTAATATCGTTATTATGGTTATTGTCGTTATAATCGTTATTATTATATTGTTCTCGATACAAACGTTATTATCGTTAATATCGTTATCATCGATATTTTCTTTATTACCGTTAATATCGTTATAATCGTTATTTTTGTTATTATCATTATTGTAATGATTAATGCTATTATTATTTTTATTATCGTTATTATCGATATTATCGTTACTATCATTAATATTATCGTTATTATTGTTATTTTCGTTACTGAAGTTATTGTAGTTATAATAGTTAATGTAGTTATTATCTTTGTATTCATTATTAATGTTATTATCGTAATTATCTTTATTATCGCTATTAACTTTATAATAGTTATTATCATTATTAATTTCATTATTATCGTTATGCACTTTATTCTCGTTATTATCGTTATTATCAGTATTATTATTTTTATCATCATTATTATCGTTATTATTGTCTTTACCTTTATTATCGTTATTATTATTTTCATTATACTTATTGCCGTTTTTTTGTTATTATTGCTATTATCGTTATAAAAGTAGTTATCTTCATTTTCGTAATTATCGATATTATCGTTATAATCGTTATTATCGTGGTTATAGATATTACCGTTAATTTCGTTATTCTTATTATTATTATTATCATCGTTATTAACGTTATTATCGTTATTATCATTAATATAGTTATTATCGTTATTACCGTTATTTTCGTTATTACTGTTATAATCGTTGGAATCGTTGTTATCTTTATTATTTTTAATTTCGATATTGCCGTAATTAATGTTATTATTGTTATTATCGTTACTATCGTTATTATTATTATTATTATCATTATTAACGTCAATATCGTAATGATCGTTATCATCGTTTTTTTCATTATTTCCGATATTATCGTTGTAATTGTTATTATCGTTATAGTAATTATTATGGTTATTATCGTTATAATATTGTCGTTTTCATCGCTATTATTAGTTTATTATTGTTATTATTGTTATAAAATGAATTATCTTTATTATTGTTATAATCGTTATTATCGTTATAATCTTTATTATCGATAAAATCCTTATTATTATTATTATTTCGTTATTAATGTTATTAGCTTCATTATCGTCATAATATTTTTATTATCCTTTTTGTCGATATTATCGTTATTATCGATAATACCGTTATTATCGTTATTACCATCATTATCGTTATTACCGTTTATATCGTCTTATCATTATTATTGTTAATTTCGTTATTATCGCTATTAGCGTTATTATTATAATTATTGTCTTTATTTCCGGTAGGATCGTTAGAATTGTTGTTATCGTTATTATCTTCATTATCGTTATTACCATTATTACAGTTATTATCGTTATTGATATTATCATCATTATTATTTTCGTTATTTTCGTTATAATCAATATTGTCGTTATCATTCTTATCTTCTATATAATGTTATTATCGATATATATGTTATTATCGTTAGTATTATTTTCATTATCGTAATTATCGTAATTATCGTTATTATCGATCTATCTTTATTAACGTTATTATCGGTATTATTATAATTACTACCGTTATTAACGTTATTAGCGTTATTATCGTTATTATCGTCTTTATCATCATTATTGGTAATATTATTACTTTCAGTATCTTTTTTGTCGTTTTTTCCGTTTTTTTCGTTGTTATCTTTATTATCGTTATTATCGTAATTTTCCTTTTTCTCATTATTAACTTTATCATCGTTATTTCTGTTACTGTTAACGTGATTATCATTATTATCGTTAATACTATTATAACCGTTATTTTCTTTATCGTTATTATCGTTATTATTGTTCTTATTGTTATTATCGTTATTTTTACTTACTTTATCGTTATTATCGTTATTATTAATATAATTATTATTATTATTTATACTATTATCGTTATTATCGTTATCGATGTTATTATAGTTAATGTCCTTATTATCGTTATAATCATTCATATCGTCATAACGTTATTATTGTTATTATCGTTATTATCGTTATTACTGTTATAATCGTTATTATTTTTTTTATTAACGTTATTATAAATATTATCGTTATTATTGTTATTATCGTAATTATCGTTATGATTATCATTATTTTCGTTATTAACGTTATAATCGTTATTAAAATTATTCCAGTTGTAATTGTTATTATCATTATTGTCTTTGTTATCGTTATAATTGTTATTATCTTCATTATCGTTGTCAGTGTTATTACTGTTTTAATCCTTATTATCGATATCCTTATTATAGTTATTATCGTTATTACGGTTTTTGTCGTTATTTTCGTTATTATCGATCTTATCGTCCTATCGTTATTATCGTTATAATCGTTATACCAGTTTTTATCGTTATTACCGTTATTATCGTTATTATTATTTCCACTATCGTTATTATCGTTATAATCGTCTTTATTTATATTATCATCATTATTGTTATTATTATAATTATTTTTATTATTATTAATACTTTTATCGTTATTACCGATATTATCTTTATTTTTATTTATATTACCGGTATTATCGTTATTATCCTTATATTAGTTATTACAGTTATAATGGTTTTAATCGTCTTTATCGTTATTATCTTTATTATCGTCTTTTCCGTTATTACAGTTATTATCGTTATTATCATTGCTATCGTTATTATTATTATTATAATCATTATTAACCTTATTATCATTATTAATGTTATCATCGTTATTTTCGTTATAACCGCTATTATCGTTATATTCTATATTATCCTTGTTATCATAATTATAGTGACTATCGTTATATTATATTTTTTCTTTTAACTATCGATATTATCATTATTATCGCTATTATCGTTATTATTATTATTATTATCGTTATTATCGTTATTCTCGTTATAATAATTACAATCGTTGTTTTCGTTGTTATAGTTATTACTGATGTATTCCTTGTTTTCGTTATCCTTATATTAGTTATTAACGTTATTATCGTTATGGATGTAATTACCTTTATTATCGTTATTATCGTTCTTATCGTCAACTCGTAGATATTTTTATTATTGTCATTATCGTTATTATCATTATTATTATAATTATTATCATTATTAGATTTGTAATCGTTAGAATTGTTATTATCCTTATTATCGTCACTATCTATTATAATACTTATTATTTTGTTACTATCGTTAGTATCGTTATTATCGTTATTTTTATTTAAAATATCGTTATTATCGTTATTATTGTTATTTTATTTATTACCGTCATAATCGTTATAATCGTCGTTCTCGTTATTATCTTTATTATCGTTTTTACCGATAATACAGTTATTATCGATATTATAATTATTATCGTTATTTTCGTTATTATTATTATTTTATCGTTATTATCGTTATTAATGTTGTAAAAGCTACTATCATTATTATGGTTGAGAAAATTATTATTCTTATAATCCTTAGTATCGTTCTTTTATTAATAGTTATTAATGTCATTATCGCTATTGTTGTTATTATCGTTATTAATGTTCTTACCTTCATATCGATATTATCGTTATAATCGCTTTTATTGTTTTTATCGATTTTACTGTTATTATCGTTAATATAGTTATCATTTTTATAACTTTATTATCGTTATTATCGTTATTAACGTTATTATCATTATTATTATTTTTATTATGATTTTTTCGTTATCACCGTCATTATCGTTATTATCGTTAATATCGTTATTATCGTCATTATCGTTATTATCGTCCATAACGTCTTATCCTTACTGTTGTTATTACCGTTATTACAGTAATTACCGTTATTATCGTTACAATTGTTATTATTATTATTATTTTCGTTATTAACATTATAATCGTTTTTATCCTTATTATCGTTATTATAGTTATTAGCGATATAATCGTACTTAACGATATTACAGTTATTATCGTTATGATCGTTTTTATCGTTATTATCCTTGTTATCAACATTTCGTTATTAATATTATTAATGTTACTATTTTTATTACTATAACCGTTACGATCGTTTTTATAGCAATTATCGTTATTATCGTTATTATCATCATTACCGTTGTTATAGTTATTATCGTTATTATTATTATTAGTATCGTTAGTATCATTGTAATCCTTAATTCCCTTTTAATTGTTATTATCGATATCATTTTACAGTTACTTTCGTTATTATCGTTATTGTCGTTATTATAGTTCTCATCGTCTTACCTTAATTAATGTTATTATCGTCATTACCCTTATTGATATTATTATTATTATCGTTATTAACGTTAATATCGTTATTATCGTTATTACCGTTATTACAGTTATTATCGTTACTTCGTTATAACCGTTTTTATCGTTATTGATATTATCGTTATTATAGTTATTAACGTTTATATCGTTATATTCATTATTATCGTTACAATCATCATTATAGTTATTATCGTTATTAGTATTAATATTAATACATATTATTTTTATTATTATTATTATTATTAATATTATTATTATAGATAATATCGTAAATACTGCTATTATCGTTATCATTGTTATTTTCTTATTATCGTTATTATCCTCATAATCGTTGTTGTCGTTATTATTATTATTATTATCGTTATTATCATTATTATCGTTCTTATCGTAATTATTGTTATTATCGAAATTATTATTATTATTGACGTTATTATCATTATTATCGTTATTATCCTTATTACTGGTATAATCACTATCATCGTTACAATCTTTATTATCGTTATAATCGTTATTATCGTTATAAAATTTATTATCGATATTATCGATATTATCGTTATAATCGTCACTAACCTTATAATCCTTATTGCCGATATAATCGTTTTTAACTTTAATATCGTTATTATCGATTAAATCGTTATTATCGTTATAATCGTTATTTACGTTATTATCGATATAAAAGTTATTACCTTTATTATCATTATTATCGTTATTATCATTATAATCGTTATTTTCGTTCTAACCGTTACTACCGTTATAATCGTTATAATCGATATCGTAATAAACGTTATTATCTTGATTTTCGTTAATATCATTACTAGGGTTGACAACGTTATTATCTTTAATATCGTTATTATCGTTTTCACCGTTAATACAGTTATTGTTGTTATTATTGCTATCATTACGTTTATTATCCTTTTTATGGTTATAATATTTATTATCGTTATTATCGCAATTATCGTTATTACCGTTATTATGTTTATTATAGTTATTATTATTATTATTATCATTATTAACGTTATTATCGTCATAATAGCAATTACAGTTATTGTCGTTTATCAATGCTATATTGTCGTATTATCAATGCTTTAGTTAATATCGTTATTATTACCATTATTATGGTTACTTTTACTATAATTGTCGTTATTTTCGTTATTACCGTTATAAACCATATGGTAGTTATCGTTATTATCGTTACTATCGTTATTATCCATATTATTATTATTATAATCGTTATTGTCGTTATTATCATTTTTATATTAATTATTATTATTGTTATCGTTTTTCCCGTTATTATCGTTATAACCATTATTATCGTTATCGTTATTTTCGCAATTATCGTTATTATCGTTGTTATTGTTATTTTCGTTATTATCGTTGTTATTTTTATTATTATCGTTACTATCATTATTATCGTTATTATCGTTATTATCGTTATTAATTTTATTATCGTTATTACAGTTATTATCGTCATTATCGTTACAGCCGTTATAATATTTACTATCGTTATCGTTATAAACGTTATTATTGTTATTATCGTTAATCTTTATCACAATAATTACCGTTGTTTCCGTTATATACGTTATAATCTTTATTATTGTTATAATGATAAATACCTATATTATTACCATTACAGTAATTATCGTTATTATCCTTAGCGTTACTATCATTATTACCGTTATTATCGTCTTTGTCGTTATTATCGTTACTGTCGTTATTATTAATATTATTATCATAATTATCGTTCTTATCGTTCTTACCGTTATTTCCTGTATTATCGTTATTATCTTTAAAATAGTTATTCTTGTTATAATCGTTATTGTCGTTATTACCGTTATAATCGTTATTGTTTTTATTATCGTTATTGTCGTTATTATCGTTAATGTCCTAATTATCGTTATTATTGTTTTTATCGTTTTTATCGTCTTATAGTTATTACCGTTATGACCGTCATTATCGTATATAACGTTATTATCGTTATTATCGTTATTATCGTTATTATCGTCATTTTCGTTATAATTATTAAAATCTTTAATATCGTTATTATCGATATCATCATTATAATCATCATTATCGCTATTATCTTTATGATCGTTATTATAGTTTTTATCGTAATAATCGTTTTTATCGTCTTATCGTTATTATCGTTACTATCGTTATTATCTTTATTGTAATAATTATTATCGTTATTATTGTAATTATCGTTATAACAGTTAGTTTCGTAATTTTCGTTATTATCATTATTACCTATATTATCTTTATTACCGGTATAATAATTATTCTCTTTATTGTTAATATGGTTATTATTGTCATTATCGTTAATTTTTAAAACCGTTATTACTCTTGTTAATGTTGTTATCCATATAAACGCTTTTATCGTTACTATCGATATTAATGTTGTTATAGTAATTATCGTTTTATAGTTATTATCGTTATTTTCGTTATTTTCATTAAAATCGTTATTGTCGATATTATCGTTATAGTCGATATTATGTTCATAATGTTCCTGTCGTCTTACAGTTATTATCATTATTATCGATTTTATCGTTATTATTGTTATTATCGTTATTGTTATTATTATTATCGTTGTTATAGTTAGTAGTGTTATTATCGCTACATTCTTCATTACCGTTATTATCGGTATTATTGTTACTATTATCCTTATTCTTGTTATTATCGTTATTATCGTTATTACCTTTATTATAGGTTTTATCGTTATTATCGTTATTATTATTATTATTGTTATTATCTGTATTATTGTAACTATTTCTAGTATTATTGTTATTCACGTTATCATCTTTATTACCGTTATTACCTTTACTAACGTTATAAACCTTATTAAAAGTTATTATCGTTATTATTGCTATTTTCGTTATTTTCGGTTTTATAGTTATACTGCTATTTACCGTTATTATCGTTTTTACAGTTATTATTGTTATTATTGTTTTATTTTTAATATCGCTTTATCGTTATTATCTTTATTACCGTTATAACCGGTACTAACGTTATTATAATTGTTAGTTTCGTTACTATAGTTGTTATCTTTATTATCGTTACTACCTTTATAAAAGTTACTATAGTTAACGTTATAAACGTTATTATCGTTGTTATCGATAATATAGTTATGTTTTTAATACACTTTTTAATCTTTATTATAGTTTTTACCATTTTCGGCGTTATTATCGTTATTATCTTTATTATTATTATTTTTTTAACCTTATTATCGTTATTATTATTATTATTATCGTTATTTCTGTTATTACCGTTATTATCGTTATTATCTTTATTATCCTTAATGCAGTTATTATTGTTATACCCTTTTTTATCGTTATTAGCGTCATAATAGATACTGTCGTTATCGATCTAAACGTCATATCGTTATTGTCGTTAAAATAGTTATTACTGTATGATCGATATAATCTTGATTATTAATATTATAATCGTTAGTATCGTTAATAACGTTTTTATCGTTATTATCGTTATAAAAGTTACTAACTTTATTATCTTTCTTAACTTTATTATCGCTTTATCGTTACTATCGTTATTACCGTTATCACCGTTATTCTAGTTATTAACGTTATTATCATTATTGGTAAAGTTATTATCTTTATTACCGTTATAATCGTTAGTATCGTTATAATAATTAGTATCGTTATTATAGTTATTTTCGTTATTATCGTTATTGACGTTATTATCTTTATCATTGATATTATCGTTATTATTATTATTATAATTGTTATTAATCTTATTATCGTAATTATCGTTATTATCATTATATACGTTGTTATCGTTATTATCGTTAAATTCGTTTTTATTGTAATAATCGTTATTTTCGATAATAACATTATTATCGTTACTATTATAATTACTATCGTTTTAATCGTTATTATCCTTATAATCGTTAATATCGTTATTTTGGTTATTATCGATATTATTATCTTCATTATCGTTATTACAGTAATGATCGATAATAACGTTAACGTTATTATCGTAAATAGCGTTATAATCGATATTATCATTATTATCATTATTATTATTATTATTATCAAAATTATCGTTAAAATCGTTTTACCGTTATTACCGTTCTTATCGTTATCACCGTTATAACCGTTATTAGCTGTATCGCTATTATCGTTATTATCGATATTAGCGTTAGAATCTTTATTATCTTTATTACCGTTATAGCAGCTTTTATGGTTATTATTGTTATTATCCATCTTATCGTTAATATCGCTATTATCGTTATTATCGTTCTTATCATCTTATAGTTATTATCGGTACTATTGTTTTTATAGTTATTATCGTTATAATCGTTATTATCGTTATTTTAGTTATTATAGCTGTTATCGTTGTTATTATTATTATTTTTTTCTTAACGTTATTATCTTAATTATGAATATTATCGGTATTATCTTTATTATTGTTATTATCGTTATTATTATTATTATTGTCGTTATTCTCGTTATAACAGTATTTATCGTTATTATTATTATCTTTATTATCCTTATTATCCTTATTATCGTTAATCCTTGTAATCCATATTGTCGTTGTTACCGTTACTATCGTTATAGACGTTAATATCGTATTTATGTTTCATATAGTTATTATTGTTATAACCGTTATTATGATTATTATCCTTATTATCGTTATTATCAATTACTCCGTTATTATTGTTATAACGTTTATTATCGTTACTACCATTTTAATCGATATTATCTTTATCCCTATTAACATTATTTTCGATACTATCGTAATTATCGTTATTATCGATTTTAGCATTATAAAAGTTTCTATCGTTATTACCGCTATAAACGTTTTTATCGTTATTGTTATTATCGTTATTATCGTTACTATCTTTATTATTGTTATTGTCGCAGTTACCTTTTTTAGCGTTAGTACCGTTATTACAGTTATTATCGTTAATATCGTCATAACCTTTATCATCGTTATTACCGTATAATCGTTATTTTCGTTATCTTTAATACCGTTATTATCGTTATTATTTTTACCTTTATTATCGCTATTATCGTTATTATCGTTAATATTTTTTACCGTTATAAATGTTGGTACTTTTATTATTGTCTTACCGTTATAACCGTTATTATCTTTATCTTTATTATCGTTATTATCGTTATAATCATTATTATCGTTATTATAATTATTATTGCCATAATCGTTATTATCCTTATAATCGTTATTATAGTTATTATTGTTATTATCCATATAATCGTTATTATTGTTATTTTTGATATTATCGTTATTATCTTCATTATTCTTATTATTATCGTTATTATCGTTATTATCGTCATTATCGTTATTAATGTTATTATCCCTATAATTATCCTTATTGTCGTAATTATTACTATTATTATCGTTATTATCGTGATAATTTTTTTACCGTTATTATCGTCGTTATTGTTATTATTGTTAGTATCGTTACTATCGTTATTGTTGTTAATTTCATTATTATCGTAAATATCGATATTATCGTTTTTCTTTTATTATTGTTATAATAATTACTATTAACTTTATTAATGTTATTATCGATATAGTTGTAATATTCGTTTTTAGCGTTATTATCGTTATTATCGTTATTACCGATTTCTACGTTGTTACCGTTATTTCAGTTGGAACTGTGATTGTCGTTATCGATATTATCGTTGTTATCGTTGTAATCGTTATTACCGTTATTATCGTTATTATCGTTATTATCGTTTTTGAAATTATTATTATTATTATTATCTTTATTATAGTATTACTGTTATTATCGTTACTATCTTTATTATAGTTACTGCCGTTATAATCTTTATTATCGTTATCGTTATTATCGTTATTATTGCTATTATCGTTGTTACCATTATAATCGTTATTATAGTTATTGATATTATTTTTGTTATTACCGTTATTATCGTTATTATCGTTATTATCGCTATTATAGATATCCAAATTTTTAGTATAGTTATAATCGTTATTAGTGTTATTACCGTTATAATCTTTAATATCGTTTTCCTTATTATAGATCTTATTTTTATCATCGTTATTGTCTTTATTAACGTTATTATCGTTCGTATCGCCTTATCGTTATTATCGTTTTTATCTTTATAATCGTTTTGCCTTTCTAACCGTTGCTATCGTTATAGTTCTGATCGGTATAGTAGTTATTATCGTTATTATCGTTCTTTTCATTATTATTGTAATTATAGTTATTATAGTTTATACCGGTATAATCTATGTTATCATTTTGAACCTCCTTTTAGTTATTATCATTATTAGTATAATTATTATCATTATTTGCATTTCTATCCTTATTATCGTTATAATAGTTATTATCGCTATTATCTTTGCTTCAGTTATTATCGTTTTTATTCGTTTTTATCGATACTATAGTTGTTATTATTATTAGTATCGTTATTGCCGTTATTATCATTAATATCGTTCTTATCGTCTTATCGTTATTATCCTTCTTATCATTATCACCGTTATTATTATTATTATCGTTATTAATGTTATTGTTGTTATTATTGTTATTACCGTTATTTTCATTATTATCGTTTTTACCGTAATTATTGTTATTATCGATATTATTATTATTATTGTCGTTATTAACGTTATTTTCGTTATTATCCTTAGTATCCTCATAATCGTTATTATCGTTGTTATTATTATTAATATCATTATCGTTTTTATCGTTATTATCGATATTATTATTATTATCATAATTATTATCCTTATTAACGTAATTATCATTTTTATAGTTATTATCGTTATTATCCTTCCTATCGTAATTATCATTATTATTACTATTATTATCGTTATTATCGTTATTATTATTACTAGTATTGTTAGCGTCGTTATATTCGTTATTTCCGTTATAGTTCATATTTTCGTTATCGTTATTACAGTTAATTTCGGTTTTATCGTTATTGTCCTTCTTATCGTCTTATCGTCTTATCGTTATTATCGTTATTATCATTATTACCGTTATTATCGTTATTATCTTTATAACGTTGTAACCAATTATATAGTTATATTTATTATCGTTATTATAGATTTTATCGTTAATATCGTTATTATCGTTATTATCGTTACAATCGTCATTATAGTTTGTATCGTTAATAGAATTATTTATAATATATTTTATTTTAGAATTATAATTGTTATCAATTTTATTATTATCGTTATTATCGTTATTAACGCTATTATAGTTATTATTATTATTAAAATCATCATTATCGCTACTATAGTTATTACCTTTATAACCTTTTATATCGATATCCTAATGATAGTTCTTATCGTTAATATCGTTATTGTTGTTATCATCGTTAAAATCGTTTTTATCGTCTTATCGTTGTTATCGTTATTATCATTATTACCGTTATTATCGTCATTTTCATTATTATCCTTATTATCGTAATTATCGTTATTGTCAGTGTTACCGTTTTTATCGTTATTAACGGTATTTTTAGTGTTATTATAGTTGTTATCGTTATTATCGTCATTATATTTATTATCGTTATTATCGTTATTATTATTATTATTATTATTGTTATTCACTGTTGTTATAGTTATTATCGTTATTATCGTTATTATAAATAATACCGTTATTATCGGTATTATCTTTATCGTAATAAACGTTTTTATCGTCATCATTGTTATTATGGTTATTGTAGTTATTATATTTATCATCGTTATTAACGTTATTATCGTTATTATCGTCATTATATTTATTATCGTTATTATCGTTATTATTATTATTATTATTGTTATTCATTGTTTTTATCGATATTATCGCTTTATCGTTCTTATCGTTACTGTCGATATTATTATTACTATAGTATTATTATTGTTATTGTAATTTTAATCGTTAATAGTGTTATTATTATTATTATCGTTACTATCTTTACTTTTGTAATTATTGTTATGACCGTTATTATCGTTATATTTGTTATTATGGATATTGTTGGTATTATCGTTATTATCGTTAATATCGTTGTTGTCGTTATTATTGTAATTATTGTGATTATCGTTTTTTTCGTTATTACCGTCATTATCGTTATTACGTTTATTACCGTAATTATCGATATAGTTATTTTCGTTATTATAGTTTTACATTGATTACCGTTATTATCGTTATTATCCTTTAATTGGTTTTACTGTTATTACCTTTAATATCGTTGTTACAGTTATTTCGTTATTATCGTAATTATAAATATTACTGTTATTATCGGTATTATCTTTATCGTTATAAACGTTATTATCGTTATCATTGTTATTATGGTTATTATAGTTATTATATTTATTATCGTTATTAACGTTATTATCGTTATTGACGTTATTTCCTTTATAATCGTTTTTATCTTTATTATCTTTACTACCGTTATAATAGTTATTAATGGAATCGTTATTCTCTTTATTATCGTTATAATCGTTATTATAGTTATTATTGTTTTTGTCGTTATAATCGTTATGTCGTTGTATTTACTATCATTAATGTCGTTAATACCGTTATTACCGTTATTATCGTCATAATTATTACAGTAATTATAGTTTTACTTTTACTACCGTTATTATTGAAATTATCTAATCTCCATTTTCGTTATTATCGTTATTACCGTCATAATGGCTATTATCGTTATCGTTATTATAGTCATTATCTTTACTGTCTCTATTATTCTTCTTATTATTCTTATCTTCGTAAAGTTAATATTGTTATTATTATTATTATTACAGTTATTCTGGCCATTATTCTTCTTATCTTTAATATCGCTATTATCGTTTTATTATTATTATTATCGTTATTTTCTGTATGATCGTTATTATTATTTTTATTGTTATTTTCGTTATTATCGTCATTATTATAATTATTATCGTTATTATCGTTATTATCGTTATTATCGTTAATTTCGTTATTATCCTTATAATCGATAAAGTCGTTATTATCTTTATTATTATTATTATTACTATTACTATCGTTATTATTGTGATTATCGTTATTACCGTTATTATCGTTATTATTTCAATTATTATCGTTATTATCTGTATTATCGTTATTATCGATAGTATCGTTATTACCGTCATTACAGTGATTATCGTTATTATCGTCATAATCTTTGTTATCGTTATTACAGTTATAATCTTTATTAACGTTATCCTTATTACCATTATTATCGTCATTATCCTTATTATCGTTATTATCGTTATCATTATTATCGTTGTTACCGGTATAATCGTTATCTTCGCACAATTATTATTATGATTACCGTTATTATCATTATTACCGTTATTACCGTTAACAACGTTATTATCGTTATCACCGTTATAAACGAGATTATCGTTATCGTTATTATCTTTATTATCGTTATTATCGCTATTATCGTTATTAGCTTTAACAACGTTATTATAGTTATAATTATTATTATTATCTTTATTCTCGTTATTATCGATATTATCGTTATTATCGTTATTATCATTATTATCGTTATTATCGTTATTATCGTTATTATCGTTATAATTATTATTATCGTTATTATCTTTATCTTTGCTATTGTACTGTTATTATCGTTATTAACCTTATTTTCTGTAATAACGTTATTATGGATATTAGCCTTATAATCAATATAATCGTTTCTATCCTTATAGATATAATTGTTATTATCGTTATTTTCGATATTACCGTTACTACCGTTAAAATCGTTAGTATCGTTATCGTTATGAAATTTATTATCGTTTTTATCATTAGAATCTTTATTATTGTAATAATCTTTATTATCGTTATTATCGTAGTTATTGCTAATATCTTTAATACCGTTTTCATGATTATTATCTTTATTATTTTTACTACCGTTATAATCGTTAATAGTGTTATCCTTATTATTGTTATTATCGTTATTATCCTTATTATCGTTATTATCGTAATTGATATTATTATCTTTATTAAAGTTATTATCGTTATTATCGTTATAATCTATATTGTTGTAATAATCGTTATTATCGTTAATGTCTTTAATATCTTTATTATCATTATTATTATTATCGTTATTATCGTTTCTATCGTCATACCCATCATTTTCGTTTTTGTATTTATTACCTTTATTATCGTCATTATCGCTATCTCCCTTATAATTGTTATGGTTATTATCGATATTGTTGTTATTAGTGTTATTATTATTACTATTATCGTTATTACAGGTATTACCGTTTTAATCCTTATTATCGTTATAATCTTTATTATCCTTATCATCGTTATTATCATTATTATTATCATTACTGCCCTTATTATCGTTTTTATCTTTATTATCGTTCCAATCGTTATTATTATTATTATTATCAATTTTATCATTGTTATCGTTATTATTGTTATACGGTTAAATCTGTGAATATCGTTACAGTTTTTTTCGTTATTAACCTTTTTTAACGCTATGGATATTTTTATTATTATTAACGTTGTTATCGTTATTAATTTTATTATAATTATTATCGATATTATAGTTATTATCTTTATTATCGTTATTGCCGTTATTTTCGTTATTATCTTTATAGTAGTTATTCTCGTTATTAGCGTTAATATCGTTATTATCGTGATTATCGTTATTACCGTTACTAACGTTATTAATGTAATTCTCCTAATTATTATATTATCTTTACTAACGTTATTATCTTTCTAATCGTGATTATCGTTATTACCGTTATCTTCGCTATTATTATTAATTTTATCATGATTTTCGTTATTATCGTAATTACCGTTATTACCGTTAATACCGTTATTATCGTTATTACCGTTATAATCGATATTATCATATCGTTATTATCGTTATTATCGTTAGTATCGTTATAATTGTTACTACCTTTATATATATTATTAATATTATTATCGTTATTATCATTATAATCATTATTATCGATTTTTTCTTTATAATCGTTATCGTATTTATTGTTATTATCTTTATTATTTTATTACCGTTATTACAGTTATTATCATAATTATCGTTATAGTTATTATCGTTATTATGGTTATTATCGTTAATACCGGTATAATCGATATTATCAAAAGCGTTATTTTCGTTATCACGGTTATTATCGTTAATCCTTTTAAACGTTATTTGGTTCCGTTATCAAAGCTATAATCGTTATTATCGTTATTATCATTATTATATTTATTATTCCTATTAATGTTACAATTGTTATTAACGTAGCGTTATTATCGTTATTATCGTAATTATCGTCAATCCTTGTAACCGTTGTTACCGTTGTTACCGTTATTATCGTTATTATTGATATTATCGTTACTATAGATATTATCATTATAATCGTTATTTCTGTTATTATCGTTATTACCTTTATTATCGTGATTAACTTTATAATCGTTACTACCGTTATAATCGTTATTATCGTTATCGTTATCGTTATAGTTATTGTCGTTATTATTGTTATTATTATCGTTATTATCGTTATTATCGTTATTATTATTATTATTATCGTTATTCTCATTATAATCGTTATTATCGTTATTCTTATTAATATTATCGTATTTATCGTGATTATCGTTATTATTACTCCTATTTTCCTGAGTCCAAATAGTATCGTTATTATCGGTATTATTATTAATCTTATCGTTATAATCGTTATTATCGTTATTATCGTTATAATCGTTATAATAGTAATCGTTATTACCGGTATTATTATTATTGTCGTTAAGATTTTTCGCTGTTATTACCGTTGTTATTGTTATTATCGTTATAAATCTTACTATCATTATTATAATTATTGTCCTTATTACCGATTTTACAGTTATTATCGCTTTGTCGTTATTATCGTTATTAGTACTATTATTATAGATGTTATCGTTATTATCGTTTTTACAGTTAAAACCATTATTATCGTTATTACCGTCATAACCGTGATTATCATATTCGTTATTATCGTTGTTATCGTTAGTACCGTTATTATCTCTATTATCGTTATTATCTTCATAGGTATTATTATTAATATTATCGTTATTAACGTTATTATCGTAATTATCGTTACAACCGCTATTACCGTTATTATCGACACACCGTTATAACAGTTATTATCGGTGTCGTTATCATCGTTACCATATTCATTATTGTTCCTTCCGTTATTATCTTTATTACAATTATTACCGTAATTACTCTTATTGTCGTTATTATCGTTAATATCGATATTATCGATATTATTAGCATTATCAAAGTTATTATTGTCATAATAGTAATTATCGTTATTATCGTTATTATCGATGGTATAGTTATTATCGTTATAATTACCGTTATTACGGGTATTATTACTATAATTATCGTTATAATTTTTATTACCGTTATTACCGTTATTATCGATATGGTCGTTACCGTTGTTATACTTGTAATCGTTTCTATCGCTATTATCGTTATTATCATTATTATTGTTATTATCGTTAGTATCTTTGTTATTTTTATTATTATCGTTACTATCGTTGTTATCGTTATTATGGTTATTATCGCTATTAATATCATTATTACCGTTATTCTCGTTATTATCGTTGTTATCTTTATTATCTATACTATCGTTATAACAATTATTTATAGTTATCGTTATTATCGTAATCGTTACTTCCGTTATTACCATTATTATCATTATTATCGTTATTATCGTTATTATTACTATTATTATCGGTATTATCGTTATTATCGCTGTTTTTTAATTATCGTTATTATTATTATTATCGTTATTACAATTATTATCTTTATTATCGTTACAACCGTTATAATAGTTACAATCGTTATCGTTATAAACGTTATTATCGTTATTATCGTTAATATTTTTATTGTCATCGTTATATTCGTTATTATCGTTACTACCATTATAATTGTTATTAACGTTACAGTTATAAACGTTATTATCGTTACTACCGTTATTATCGATATTAACGTTAATATTATTATTAATATCGTCATTAGCGTTATTATCGTTATTATCGTTATTATCATCATTGTTGGTATTATTGTTATTGTCGTTAATATTGTTATTGTCCTCATTATCATTATTATTGTTTTTATAGTTTTTATTGTTTTTATCGTCTTATAGCTATTATCGTTATGATCGTCATTATCGTAAATAACGTTATTATCGTTATTATCGTTATTATTACTATTATTATCGTTATTGTCATCATTTTCGTTGTTATCGTTTTTATCCTTATTATCATTATTGTCGTCATTTTCGTTCTAATTATTATAATCTTTAATATCGTTATTATCCATATCATTATTACAATCGTCATTATCGTTATTATCTTTATGATCTTTATTATAATTTTTATCTTAAATATCGTTCTTATCGTCTTATCGTTATTATCGTTACTATCGTTATTAACTTTATTATAATAATTATTAACGCTATTATTGTAATTATTGTTATTACAGTTAGTTTCGTATTTTTCGTTATTATCGTTATTACCTTTATTATACTTATTACCTGTATAATAATTATTATCGTTAGTGTTAATATGGTTATTATCGTTATTTTCGTTATTTTCAATAAAATCGTTATTGTCTATATTATCGTTACTGCCGATATTATCGTTTATATTGTTCCTGTCGTCATACCGTTATTATCATTATTATCGTTATTATCGTTATTACCGTTGTTTTAGATATTATCGGTATTATCGTTATTATTATTATTATTATCGTTATTATCTTTATTTTCGTAACTGTTTCTGGTATTATTGTTGTTCACGTTATCATCGTTATTACTGTTATTACCATTACTAACGTTATAAACCTTATTAATAGTTATTATCGTTATTATCGTTATTATTCGTTATTATCGATTTTAATGTTATGAATACTATTTACCGTTATTACCGTTATTACAGTTATTATAGTTGTTATTGTTTATATCTTTAATATCGCTTTATCGTTATAATCGTTATTACCGTTATTATCGGTATTAACGTTATTATAATTATTAGTTTCGTTATTATAGTTGTTTTCTTTATTATCGTTACTACCGTTATAATAGTTACTATAGTTATCGTTATAAACGTTATTATCGTTGTTATCATTATTATTATAATTATTTTTATCGTTATTATCCTTATTATTACTATTATTACCGTTATTACCGTTATTATCTTTATCATTGTCATTTCGTTATTATCGTCAATATTTGCATACTCATTATTATCGTTATAATCGTTTATATCGCTATTATCGTTATTATCGTCATTATCGCTATTATCCTTAATATAGTTATTACTGTTATAAACTTTTGTATCGTTTTTGTCGGTATTATCGTTATTATCGTTATTACCGTTATTATCCTTAGTATCGTTATTATTGATATTATCGTTATTGTTGTTATTATCGTTATTATCGGTACTACCCTTATTACCGTTATTATCGTTAATACCGTTATAACCATAATTGTCGTTATCTTTATTATCGTTAATTTTGTTATTATAGTTATTATCGTCCTTATCGTCATTTCGTTTTTCGTATTAATCCTTATTATCGATATTATCGTTATTATTAATATTATAGTCGTTAGTGTCGATAATATCCTTGTTATCGTTAATATCGTTATAATATTTATAACCTTTATTATCGTTTTTACCTTCATTATCGCTTTATCGTTATTATCGTTATTACTGTTAATATAGCTGTTAACGTTATTATTATTATTAGTATCGTTATTATCGTTATTTCCGTTATAATCGTTAGTATCGTTATTGTTGTTATTATTTTTATTATCGTTATTATCGATTTTATTATTATTATAATCGTTATTAACTTTATTATCGTTATTATAGTTATTATCATTATCAACGTTGTTATCGTTATTATCGTTAAAATCGTTATTATCGTAATAATTGTTATTTTCGTTAATAACTTTATTATCGTTACTAATATAATTACCTACGTTTTAATCGTTATTAGCCTTATAATCATTATTATCGTTATTTTGGTTATTATCGATATTATTTTCTTCATTATCGTTATTATAGAAATGACCGATATTAACGTTATCGTTCTTATCGTTATTACCGTTATTACCGTTAATATAGTTATCACCGTTATTACGGTAATTATCATTATCTTTCTTATCGTTATTTTCGTTATTATCGATATTATCGTTAATAACGGTATAATCATTATTAACCTTAACGTTATTATCGTTATTATCGTTAATTCTTATAATCGTTATTACCGTTGTTATCGTTATAATCGTTATAATCGTTATTATCGTTATTATCGCTATAATTGTTATTATCGTTATTATCGTTATTATCGTTATTATTATTTTTATTATCGTTAATATCTTTAATAACGTTAATATTGTTACTATCGTCATTATCGTTATTACTATTATTATTATTATTGTTATTATTATTTTTATTATCATAATTATTATCGTTATTATCGTTATTATCTATATTATTATTATTATTGTCGTTATTATTAGTATTGTCGTTGTTAATGTTATTATGCTTATTATTATCGGAATCCTCTTTATAATAGTTATTAACATTTTTACTAACGTTATTATCTATATTATTACTATAATTATTGTTTTTATTTTAATATTTTAAATTAGCTTTATTATCGTTATTATTGTTATTATCGTTATTATTATCGTTATTATCGTTATTAATATCGTTATTATCGTTTTTACGGTTGTTACAGTTAATGTCGTTATTATCGTTATTATCGTTATTATCGTTATTATCGTTATAATCGTTGTTCTCGTTATTATCCTAATTATGGTAAATAACGTTATTATTTTTTTTATTATCGTTATAATCATCTAATGATAACGATAAATCGTTATTATTATTATTATTATTATTATTATTATTATTATTATTATTATTATTATTATTATTATTATTATCGTTATTATCGCTTTTATCTTCTTTATCGATATTACAGTTTTGATCATTACTATCGCCATCGCTATTATCTTTTTTATCGTTATTATGGTTTTTATCGTTATTACCGTTAAAATCGTAATTATCGTAATCGTCATTATAGTTATTATCTTTGTCACCGCTATTGTCGTTATTATCGTTAATATCGTTATTATTATTACTGTAATCGTTATTATCGTTATTATCGTTAGAATCGTTATAACCATTATTATCGTTATTTCGTTGTTATCTTTATTATCGTTCTTATCGTCTTATCGTTGTTACCGTTAACAACCTTATAACTGATATTATCGTTATTAATGTTGTCATCGTTATTATCGTAATTATCGGTATTATTATTATTATTATTATAAATGTTATTACCGTTATTATAGTTATTACCGTTATTATCATTATTATCTTTATTGTTATTATTATTATTATTTGTATAATAATTATTAATGTTATTAAAGTTATTATCGTTAATGTCGATAGCTTCGTTATTAACGTTATTATTATTATTATTTATATTACAATTCGCGTTATTTTCGTTATTATCGTTATTACGAAATTATGGTTTTTATCGATATTAACTTTATTATCGTTATTACAATTATTAATGTTAATATTGTAAATAACGTTATCATCGTTATTAACGTTATTATCGTTATTATTGTTATTATTATCGTTATTACGGATATTATAGTTATTAACGTTATAACCGTTATTATCGTTATCGCTTTAATCGTTATTATCGTAATTCACGTAATAATCGTTATTATCTTTATTGTCGTTATTATCCATGTTATTATTATTATTATCGTTCTAATCGATGTTATCGTTACTCTCGTTATAATCGTGATTATCGTTTTTTCGTTTTTATTACTTATATTAGCATTATTTTCGATATATTCGTTATTATTGTTAATATCGTTATTTTCTTTATTACCGATATTATTGTTATTATCGTTCTTAATATTACTATTACCGTAATTATTGTTATTATCGTAACTATCGTTATTATCGTCATTATTGATGTTATGGTTATCAGTATTATTTTCGTTATTATAGCTATTATGGATATTATTATTATCATCATCTTTTATATTGTTGTTATTGTTTTTATCGTTAAAATCGTTATTACCGTTATTACTGTTTTTATTACCATTATTAATATTATTATTATAATTAAAAATGTTATTTTCATTACTATCTTTATGAAGTTTATTATCCTTATTTTCGTGATTATCGTCATTTTTGTTGTTACTGTTATTATCGTTATTAATATTATTGTCGTTATTATCTTTATTATCGTAATTATTGTTATTACAGTTATAATCGTCATTATCGTTATTATCTTTATAACAGTTAGTGTCTTAATCATCATTTTTATCGTTATTACCTTTATTATCTTTTTTATCATTATTATCGTTATTACGTAATTATCGTTATTATCGTTATCATCGTTTTTATCCTTATTATCGTTATTATTAATATTATTGTTGTTACGAAATTTCTGTTATTATCGTTATTTTCGTTATTATCGTTGTGAACGTAACTAACGTTATAATTGTTATTTTTGTTATTATAATCATTATAACGGTTGTCAACCTTATTATAGTTATTATCGTTATTAAAATTAATTTTGGTAATACCGTTAATACGAAAGTATCGTTATTTTCTTTATTATCGCTATTATTGTTTTTGTCGTTATTATCTTTATTATCTTTCTTATAGTTATTATCGTTATTATGGATAACACAGTTATTTTCTTTATTATCGTTTTTATCGTTATCATCGTTATTAATGCTATTATCGATATTATTGTTATTATTATCGCTATTTCGTTGTTATCTTATTTTCGTTATTATCGTGATTATCGTTTTTATCTTTATTATGGTTATTCCCGATATTATCGTTATTTTCGTAATAATTGTTATTATTATTATTATTATTATTATAATTATTAATATTATTTTTATTATTATTTTTATTATCATTTTTTAATTATTTGTATTAACGTTACTTCCGTTATAAACGTTATCATCGTTATCATAATTATCGGTATTATCATTATTATCGTCATTACCGTTATTATTATTATTTTAACTATAATTATTACTGTCATCGTAATATCGTTTTTATCGCTATTGTCGTTATTATCATTATCTTTATTACCGTTATTATCGTTATTGTCGCTCTTTTCGTTATTATCGTTATTATCTTTATTATAGATTTTTCGTTATTAAAGACATCATCGTTAATATAGGTATTATTGTTATTATGGTTATTATATTCATTATTGCTATCATCGTTATTATCTTTATTTCCGTTATTATCGTTATTATATTTAATTGTGATTATCGTTATTATTATTAATATTATCGTCATTATTGTTTTTATCCTTATTATCGTAATTATCGTTATTAGAGTTATTATCGTTATTATACTTCTTATCGTTATTATCGTAATTCTCGTAAATACCGTTATTATTATTGATTTCGCTATTATCGTTATTATCCTTATTTTCATTTTTATCTATATTATTATTATAATTATTACTATTATTATTACTATTATCGTTATTATCGTTTTTATCGCTATTATCGTTATAATCGTTATTATTATTATTACCGTTGTTATAGTTATTATCTTTATTATTATCATTTTTGTCTATGTTATTACTATTATTATCGTTATTATCTTTATAACTATTATTTGTATCGTTATAATCGTCTTTATCGTAATTATCGTTATAACCGTTATTACCGTTGTTGTCGTTATTATCGTCATTAAAGTTATAATCGTTATTATTTTTATTATAGTTTTTATCGTTATTATTATCATTATTAACGTTATTAATACATTTTTTACCGTTGTTACGGTTATTATCATTTTTACCCTTATTTTCGTTATTGTCGTTAATATTTCTATTATCTTTATTATCGTTCTTATCATTATTATCAATATTTTCCTTATTACCGATATCATCGTCATAATCGTTATTATCGTTATTATCGTTGTTATCGTTATTATGGTTATCATCGTTATTATACGTAATTATCGTTATTACCGTTAATTCCATTATTACCGTTATACATACAGTTATGACCGTATTTATTGTAATCGTTTTTGTCGTTATTAAAGTTATTATAGTTATTAACAATATTATTATCGTGATTATTGTTATTAATGTCATCGCCGTTATTACAGTTACTATTATTATTATTATCGTTATTATCCTTATTATCGGTATTATCATTATAAACGTTACTATCGTTATTATCGCTATTATCATTTTAATTGTAATTATCGTCTTTACCTTTAATATTGTTGTTACAGTTATTATCGTTATTATCGTCATCGTTATTATCGTTATTATTGTCATTTTAGATGTTATCGATATTATCGTTTTTTCGGTATTAACGTTATTATCGGTATGGTCGTTATTATTATTATTATTATCGTTATATTCGTTATTATCGTTATTATTATTATTATTATCCATATTATCGTTATTTTCTTTATTATCGTTATTATCATTATTGTTGTTATTATCGTTATTATCGTTTTTATCGACATATCACTATTATCATTATTGTCAATTTTATCTTTATTAATATTGTTATTACTGTTATAAAAATTATTATCGTTATAATAGTTATTATCGTTATTTTTGCTATCATCGTTATTATCGTTATTCTCATTACTATCGTTATTATCGTTATTGTCATTATTTTCGTTATTATTATTATTATTATCTTTATATCGTTATTATCCTTATTGTCGTTATTATCGTTATTGTCGTAATCGTTAATATTGTTATTACATATATAATCTTTATGATCGTTATTTACGTTATTATAGTATTTATCGTTAATATTATCGTTATTAGCATTATTATTACTATTACTATCGTAATTATCGATATACCGTTTTACCTTTATTACCGTAATTATCGTTATTATTGTTATTATCGTTATTATCGATATTATTACTATTATGAACGAGATTATCGTTATCATCGTAATTACCTTTTTTACCGTTATTATCGTTATCACCGTTATAATCGAGAATATCGTTATTGTTATAATCGTTATTATCGTTAATAAAGTTAATAGCGTTATTATCGTTATTATTATTAATATTACTATTACTATAGTTTGAGTCATGATTATCATTTTTACCGTTATTATCGTTATTATTACTATTATTATCGTTATTATATATATTATCATTATTACAGATTTAACTGTTATTATCGTTATCGTTATTATAGTTATTAGCTTTATAATGGTTATTTTCTTTATAATCGCAGTAAAAGTTACTAACGTTATTATCTTTATTATAGTTTTTATCGTTATTATCGTTATGATATTTATTATCGTTATTGTCGTTATTATTGTTATTATCGTTATTATAATTATTAGTATCTTTATTATCGTTATTGCAGTTATTATCGTTTTATCTTTCTTATCGTCTTATCGTTATTATCGTTATTACTGTTATAAACTTTATTAACGTTATTATCGTTAATATCGTTATTACCGTTATTATCGTTATAAATTTAAATCCGTTTTTATCGTTATCGTTATTATCGTTATTATAATCATTAACGTTAATATCTTTATAACCGTTATAGTATTTATTAACGTTATTATCGTTGCTTTCTTTATTATCCCTTTTATCGTTATTATCACCATTGGAGCTATCATAATTTTTAGTATCGTTATTATCGTTATTATTGTTATTACCGTTATAATCTTCAATATTGTTTTCCTTATTATAGTTCTTATCGATATCATCGTTATTGTCTTTATTAATTTTATTAACATTCTTATCGCCTTATCGTTATTATCGTTATTATCTTTATTATCGTTATAATCCTTATTATGGTTATTATCGTTATTAATATTATTTTTAATCAATATTTTTTTTATTATTATTAATAATATTACTAGTATAATTATCGTTATTATCGTTATTACCATTATATGCGTTTTTAACGTTATTATCGTTATAGTATTTATTATCGTTATTATCTTTGCTTTCATTATTATATTTTTTATTGGTTTTTATCATTATTATATTATTATTATTATTAGTTTCGTTATTGCCGTTATTATCGTTAATATCGTTCTTGTCGCCTTATCATTATTATCGTTTTTATTTTTATTATCGTTATTAATGTTATTATTGTTATTATCGTTATAAACGTTATTATTGTTATTATCGTTTTTGTTGTTATTATCATTATTACCGTTATCATAATTATAAGTATCTTTATTATCTTTATTATCCTTATTTCTGTTATATTTGTTATTATCGATATCGCTATTATCGTTATTAACGTTATTATCGTTATTGTCGTTTCTTCGTTAATATCGTTCTTATCGTTTTTATCGTTATTATCGTTATTATCGCTATTTTAATTATTCTCGTTATTATCGTCATTGTATTTATTATCGTTATTATCGTTATTAGTAATATTGATACCGTTATTCTCGTTATTATCTATACCATCACTTTATTGTTATTATCGATAAAATCATTGTTAAAATTATTATTATCGTTACTTTCATTATTACTGTAATTATCCTCATCACAGTTATTACCGTTATTATGGTCGTTATTGTTATTGTTGGTATAATCGTTATTACCTTTAATATCGTTGATACTGTTATTACCATTATTATCGTCATCGTTATTTTAGTTATTACTGATATAACGTTATTTTCATTTTCGATAAAAACGTTATTATCGTTACTATAGTTAATATAGTTCGTATTTTTATAATCGTTATTATCTTTACTTCGTTTTCATCGTTAATAATATTACTATTATGGATATTTTCGTCATTATCATTATTATCGTTATTACCATTATTATAGTTATTATCGTTATCATTATTTTATTATCGTTATATCGTTATTGTTGTTATTATCGTTACTATCTTAACTATTGTTATAGTAGTTATTATCGTTATCGTTATTAACTTTATTATGGTGTTTTTCTTTGATATCGTTATTATCGTTATTATTGTGATAATTATAGTTATTCTCGTTATAATCGATAATATCGTTATTATCGTTATTATCGTTATTATTGTTATTATTATTGTTATAATATTTATTTTCGATATTATTGCTATAATCGTTATAATCTTTATCCTCATTATCGATAATGTTAATTTTACTCTTATTATCGTTTATATCGTTATCGATATTGTCGTTGATATCGTTATAATCGTTAGTATTGTTATTATCGTTATTATCGTTATTATCGTTATTATCATTGTTGATATTACTAGTATTATCGACATTATCGTTATTATCGTTATTACTGTTCCTATCGTTATTATCGTTATTATCGCTATTATTGTGATTATCATTATTTTCGTTGCTGTCGTTGTTATCGTTTTAATTGTTATTATCGTTCTTATTATAATTATTATCTAGTTTTTACCGTTATTATATTTATAGTTATTGTCATTTTTATAGTTTAAACGTATTTAACGTTATTATCGTTATTATTGTTATTATCGTTATCACTCTTATTATCTTTATCATCATTACCGTTATTATCGCTATTACCGTCATTATAGGTATTATCTTTATTATCGTTATTATTAATATTATCCCGTGATTATTGTTACTATCGTTATTATCGATATTTCCGTTGTAATTGTAAATATCGATATCGTTATTATCGTTATTATCGTTATTATCGTAAGAATCGTTATTGTCATTATTATCGTCATAACTGTTATTGATATTATTATTATTATTATTGTTTTTAACGTTATTATTGTTATTATCGTTGTTAACGTTATTACCGTTATTATCGTTATAACCATATAATCGTTTTTATCCTTGACGTTATTATCGTAATTATATTTATTATTGTTTTTTTCGCTATAATCCTTATTATCCTTATGATCGTTATTATCGTTATTATCGTTTTTATCGAATTATCGTTATTATCGATATTATTATTATTATTATCGTTATTATCGTTATTGTCGTTTTTAACGGTCTTATCGCCTTACCGTTATTATCGTTGTTTTCTTTATTATCGTTATAATCATTCTTATCGTTATAATCGTTTTTGCCTATATAGCCATTACTATCTTTATAGTTATTATCGTTATAGTAGTTCTTATCGTTATTCTCGGTGTTTTCATTATTATCGTTATTATCGTAATTATTATTATTTTTATATCGATTATAGTTATTATCGTTATTACTGTCATTACCGTTATTATTGTTATTATTTTCATAACCGTTATTATCTGCATCGTTATTATCGTTGTTTTTGTTATTATCATTAGAATCTTTATTATCGTTATTACCGTTATTCCCCTATATATTCTTTACTATCGATATTACCGTTATTTTCGTTATCGTTTTAAATATTATTATCGTTATAATCGTTAATAAATTTATTATTGTTGAATTCGTAGTTATCGTTATTATAGTTATTATCGTTATTATTGTTATTATCGTTATTATCGTAATTGTCGCTATTATAGTTTTTCCACTTCTTATCGTTATTATCGTTATTATAGTAATAACAGTTATTACCGTCGTTATCGTCATTATCTTTTTATTGGTTATTATCTTTATTATCGTTATTTTCCTTATTATCGATATTTTCGTGTTATTCTTATTATTATTGTTATTATCGTTATTATCGTTAATAACGTTGTTATCATTACTATTATTATTATTATCGTCATTATCGTTACAATCATTACAATATTTATTATCGTTATTTTCGTTGATATATTTATTATCGTTCATTTTGTCTTTTCGTTGTTACCGTTATTAACGTTATTATAGTTATTATCTTTAACATCGTTATTATCGTTACTTTCGTTATTATCGATTAACGCTATAATCATTATTATCCTTATTTTCGTTAATATCGATTAAGGTCATATTCTTTAATATCGTATTATCGTTATTATCATTATAACCGTTATTATCTTTTTTATACTTATTATCCTTAGTATCGTTATCACCGTTATTAATATTATTAACGATATTATCGTTATTATCTTTATTATCGTTATTATTGTAGTAATCGTTATTGTGATTCTCATCGTTATTACCGTTATTATCATTATTATCGTTATAAGTGTTATCTTTATTATCGTTTTACCTTTACTATCGTTATTATCGATATTACACTTATTAACCTTATTATCGTTATTATTTTTATTATCGTTATTCTTGTTATTATCGTTAGTATCGTTATTATCGTTACTATTATTATAATAATTGCTACTGTCGTTATTATCGTTATTATTATTATTATAATGGTTACAACGTTATTATCGTTATTATCGTTACTATCGTGATTATCGTTATTATCGTTATTATCGTTATAATCGTTATTATCTTTATAATCGTTATTATGGATATTATCGTCATTGTCGTTATTTTAGAACTTATCATCATTATTATCGATATTTTATTTATCTTCGTTATTATCGTTATTATTTGTTATTACCGTAATTCTCGTTATTATCATTATAATCGTTATTTTCTTTATTATTGTTATTATTACTTTAATCTTCGTATTTCCGTTATAATCCTTATTACCGTTAAACTGATATAATAGTTATTATCGTTATTAACGTTATAGAAATTATGTTACTATCGTTTTAACAACATTACCGTTAAAATCATTATTATACTCATAAACGTTATTATCGATATTACTTTTATTTTCGTTATTCTCGTTATTATCGTAAGTATCGTAATTAATGTTACTATTATTATAATTATCGTTATTGTCGCTATTATCGTTAATATTATAATTATAATCGTTATTAACGTTATTCTCGTTAATATCGTAATTATCGTCATTTTCTTTATTGTCTTTATTATCGCTATAATCGTTATTATCGTTATTAATGTTATTATCGTTATTGTTACTAATACTATCGTGATTATCGTTATTTATATTATTTTAATCGCTATTATCGGTTTTATTGTAATTATCGTTATTATCGTTTTTATCGTTATGTTAAATATTATCGCTATTATCAAATTGTTAACGATATTATTACTATTATTATCTTCATTAACGTGATAATCGTTATAATAGTTATTACTCTTATAACCGTTATTATCGTTGTTATCCCTATTTAAGTTATTATCGTTATTATTTTTCTTATTACTTTATTATCGTTATTATCCTTATAATTCTTATTATAATTTTCATCGTTATTATCGTTATTAGTTTCATTATTATTATTACTAATTTATTGTAGTTTTTAGCGTTATAATCGTTATTATCATTATAATCGTTATTATCCTTGTAATCGTTTGTATAGTTATGGTCGCTATTATCATTATTATCGTCATTATAATTACTATCCTTGTTATCGTTGTTATCGTTATTATCGTTACTATCTGTATTATCTCTATTATCATTATTATTATTATTATTATTATCATTGTTATCTTTATTATCCTTAGAATCTTTTTTATCGTTATTATCGTTATTACCTGTATAATCGTTATTATCGTTATTATCGTTATTACCGTTAACCTTCTTTACCATTATTACTGTTGTTACCGTTATTATCGTCATTAGCGTTATCATCATTATTACCATTATTATCATTATTATTCTTATTATTATCGTTATTAATATTATTATCGTTATTTTTGTTATTATCGTATTTTCCTTAATTATCGTTATTATCATTATAATCGTTATTATCCTTGTAATAGTAATAATCGTTATTCTCATTATTAATTTTATTATCGTTATTTTCATTATTAATATTTTATTATTACCTTAAACCTTGATATTATCGCTATTATCGTTATTACCGTTCTTATTATTATTATTATTATCGTTCCTCCTGTTATTATCGAGATAACCGTTATTATCTTTTTTATCGATATTATTGTTATAATTGTTATTACCTTTATAATCGATATTATCGTTATTATCGTTATTATTATCATTATTATTGCTATAATCGTTATCATCGTTATAATCGTTTTTACCGTTATAATCGTTTTTATCGTTATTGTTATTATCGTTATTATCGTTATTATTGTTATAGTCGTTGTTATCCTTACAATCGTTAATATCACCATTACCGTTATTATTGTTATTATTATTCCTATTATTATTATTATTATTATTCTCTTTATTATGTTAATTATCGTTATTGTCGATATAAATACTATTATTATCGTTATACTCGCTATTATCGTTATTATCGTTATTATAGTCTTTATCGACAATATCGTTAATATTATAATATTATCTTTAATATTATAATATTAACAATATTATCGTTCATATTATCTTTATTATCGTTATTATGATTATCATCATTAATATCGTTTTCATTACCTGTAGTATCGTTATTAGCACTATTATCGTTATTAAAGTCTTTATCGTTATTATTATTGTTTTTATTAATACTTTTATTAATATTATTATCGTTATTATCGTTAATATCGTTATCATGGTTATTATTATAATTATTATCGTTATTAACATAATTATCGTTATTATTATTATTATGAAAGATGTTATCGTCATTATCGTTATTCTCGTTAATAACTTTATAATCGTTATTATCGCTATTAATATTATAATTGTCGTTATTCACTTTATTATCGTTATTATCATAATTATTATTATTATTAACGTTATTATCGTTTTCAGCGATATTATCATTATTAACTTTATAATCGATATTATCGTTATTAATATTATTATTATCGTTATACTTGTTATTATCGTCATTACAGTTATTATCATTATTATTGTCATTATCGTTATTATTATTATTATTATTATTATCGTTATTATCGTTTTTATCGTTATAATTATTTTTATTATCCTTATTGTCGTTAACATCGTTATAATTCATATTATCTTTGTATTAGTAATTCTCTTTATAAACGTTATTATCGTTATTATCATTGTTAGTGTTATTAATGTTATAGTCATTATTATTGCTATATTGATTATAATTATTATCATTATTATCGTTATTATCGTTATTTTCGTTATTATAGTTCTTATCTTTCTATCGTAATTATCCTTATAACCGTTACTCCATTTTTTCTCGTTTTTATTTTTATCGTTATTATTATTATTTTTTCGTTATTATCGATATTATCGTTATTTCCTTTATTATCGTTTTCGTTATCGTTATTAAAGTTACTATCGTTATTATCTTTATTGTGGTTATTATCGTTATTATCGAATTTTCGTTATTATTACTATTCTATTCTTTATTAACGATATTTTCCTTATATCGTTATTATCATTATTATAGTTATAATAGTTATTATCGTCATTATCGTTATTACTTTTATTGTCGTTATTATCGTTATAATAGTTATTATTAATATTAGCGTTCTTGATGCTGTTACTGTATTTATCCTTATTATCGTTATCCTAATTAAAGTTATTTTCGTTACTATCGTTAAGTTTTTTATTATCGTTATTATCGTTCTTAATGTCCTATCGCTATTATCGTTTTTATCGTTATTACCGTTATTATCTTTATTATTATTATTATTATAATGATTATCGTTATTATCGTTATTACCTTTATAATCTTCATTTTCGTTATCGTTATTATAGCTATTATCGCTAGTATCGTTATTGGGTTATTATAGTATCATCGTTTTTTCGTTATTATTATTATTACAATCCTCATTAACGTTACTATCGTTATTATCGTTGTTATTGTTATATTCGTTGTTATATTTATTAACGTTATAATCATTATTATCGTTACTATCGTTAATATAGTAATTATTGTTAGTAACTTTATTATCGTTATTAACGTTATTATTACCTTTATTTTTATTATTGTCGTTATTATCGTGATTAAAGTAATTATCTTTATTATCGTTATTATCGTTATTATAGTTATTACAGTCCTTATCGTTATTATCGTTTTTATCTTTTTATTATTATTACTTTCGTGATTATCGTTATTATCGTTATTATTGTTTTTATTATTTTCATTGTGGTTATTCTCGTTTAAATAATTATTATTGTTAATATCGTTATTATTGTTGTTTCTGTTATAATCCTTATTATCGTTATTGTGGTTATTATAGTTATTATCGTTTTTTTGATATTATTATTACTATAATCCTCATTAACGTTACTATCGTTATTATCGTTGCTATCGTTATATTCGTTGTTATTGTTATTAACGTTATAATCGTTATTATCGTTATTATCGTTAATTTAGTAATTATTGTTAGTAACTTTATTATCGTTATTACCGTTATTCATGTCAATATAGTAATTATCTTTATTGTCGTTATTATTGTTATTACAGTTATTACAGTCTTTATCGTTATTATCGTTTATATCGTTAGTATTGTTGTTTCTGTTGTAATACCTATTATCGTTATACTTATCATAGTTATTGTCGTTATTATCGTTAATGTTGTTATTATCGTTATTATCGTTTTTAACGTCTTATCGGTATTATCGTTATTATCGTTTTTATCGTTATTACCGTTATTATATATATTATTATTATTTTTATCGAGATTATGGTTGTTATCGTTGTTACCTTTATAATCGTCATTCTCGTTATCGTTATTATAGTTATTATCGCATGTATCGTTATTATCGTTATTATTATTCTTATTAACGTTATTAACGTTATTACCTCCATTATCGTCATTATCGTTATTATTATTATTAGTTCCGTTATTATCGTCATTAACTTTCGTACCGTTTTATTTCTTATTATCGCTATCGTTATAAACGTTATTATCGTTATTAACGTTATTATCATTATTATCGATATTATTGTTTTACCGTGATTAGTGTAATTATCGTTATTATTATTATTATTATTCTTAATAAGGATATTAATCGTTATAATCGTTATTGTCGTTTCTTTCGATATTTCCTTTATTATCGTTATTATCATTATTATCGCTATTGTCGTTTCTTTCGATATTTCCTTTATTATCTTTATTTTCATTATTATCGCTATTATCGTTATTACCGATATTATTATTTTTTTTTATCGTTATTACAGTTCTTATCGTTACTAACGTAATGATCGTTCATACCGTTATTATCGTTATTATCGTTATTATCGTTATTATCCTTATTATCGTCGTTCTCGTTATTATTTTTATTATTATTACTATTATTACTACTATTATCGCTATTATCGTGTTTAACGCTATTATTGTATTTATCGTAATTATCATTATAACCGTTGTTATATTTATAAACGTTATTATTATCGTTAGTATCGATATTATTACTATTATTATCCTTATTATCAATTATTTTCGTTATAAACATTATTATCTTTATAATTGCTATAATCGTTATTATCGTAATTATGGTAATTATCTTTATTATTATTATTTTTATCGTTATTATTGTAATTATTGTTATTAAAATTTTTAGCGTTATTATCGTTATTTGCGTAATTACAGATGTTATCGTTATTGTCGTTTTTATCGCTATTATCGTTATTATCGTGGTAATCATTATTACCGTTGTTATAGTTATAATCGTTATTATTATCGTTTTTATCGTTATAATTAATATTATTACACTTATATTCGTTATTTTCATTATTATCATTATTATCGTTATTTTCTTTATTATCGTTATTATCGTAATTATGATAATTATCTTTATCATAATTTTTATTTTCATTATTAGCGTTATTATCGTTATCATCGTTATTATCTTTGTTATTATTATTATTAATGTTATTATCGTTATTATTTTTTTTATTTTCTTTTATATCGATATTATCGTTATTATCGTTATTTTCGTTATTACCGTTATTATTATTATTATTATTGTATTTATAGTTATTATAGATATTATCTTTATTACCGTTATTCTCGTTATTATCGTTCTTATCGTTATTATCGTTTTCATCAACATTATCGTTATTATTATTACTATTAGTGTAGTAATTATCGTTTTTATCGTCATTATTATTTTTATTATCGATATTATTGTTATTATCGTTATTTTATTATTATTTTCGTTATTATCGTTATTATTGTTTTTATATTTATCATCGTTATTATCGTTATTATCGTTATTATTATTAATGCTATTATCTTTATTATCGTTTTATCGTTATTGTTGTAATTGTTGTTATTGTCCTTATTATCGTTATTATTGTTATTATCGTTGTTATTATTATTATTAACGTTATTATCGATATTATCGTTATTATCCTTATTAACTTTATATTCGTTATTATCGTTATTAATATTATTATTATCGATTATCACTTGATTTTCGTTACTATCGTTATTATTATTATTATTGAGGTTATTATCGTTATTATCGATATTATTATTATTTACAATATAATCGTTATTATCGTTATTACTTTCATTATAATCGTTATTCTCGTTATTATGGTTATTATCGTTATTATCGTGTTTATCGTCGTTATCGTTAATATAATTATTATTATTATCTTTATTTCGTTTTTATCGGTATAATTATTTTTATTATCGTTATAATCCTTAGTTATTTTCCTTAATATCGTTATTATTGTAAACACCGTTTTAAAAGTAATTATCTCTATCATTGTTACTCTCTTATTACAGTTATCATCATTATTATCATTACTATCGTTATTATTATTAATATTATCGTTATTAACGTTATTATTGTTATAAACTTTATTTTCGTTATTATAGTCATAATAGTTTTTATCGTTATTATCGTTACTGTCTTTATTATCGTTACTATTATTTTTATTTTCGTAATTGGTGTTATTATCGTTATTATCGTTATTTTCATTATTATGGTTATTATATATATATATATATATATATAATAGTTAATATCGTTATAATCGTTGTTATCGTTATTACCGTTATTATCGTAATTATTTTTCTTATCGTACTAATGGTTATTATTATTATTATTGTTATTAGTATCGTTATTATCGTTTTTATCGTTATTATAGTTTTTACGATTTATATCCTTATTATCGTTATGCTTATAATAGTTATTATCGTGTTTATCCTTATTATCGTCATTTTCGATATTATTAAATTACCTAATTTTAGTTAATACGTTTCTCGCTGTTATCGTTATAATCGTTATTATTATTTATATTATCGTTACCTTCGTTATCATCGTTATTTTCGTTATTACCGTTATTATCCTTATAAACTTTATTATCGTTGTTATTATTATTGTAGATATTATCGATATCTTATAGTTATTCTCCTTATTATCTGTATTATAATTATTATCGTTATTATCGTTATTATTATTATTTTATTGTTATTAACGTTATTATGGTTGTAATTGTTACTATCGTTATTATGGTATCTAAAATCATTACTGTTATAATCCTTATTATCTTTATCCTCATAAATAGTTATTAACGTTATTATCGTTATTGTTGTTATTATCGTTATTAGCGTTCTTATCGTCCTATCGTTATTATCGTTTTAATCGCTTATATTGTTTTTATTATTATTACCGTTATTATTGTTATATACGTTGTTATCGTTAATGTCGTTATGATCTTTATTATCGTTATATTCGTTGTTGTCGTTATTATAGTTATAATCGTTCTTATCGTTATTATCGTTATTATCGTTAATATCATTATTACCCCCATTATCGTTTTTATCGCTCATATCGATTTATTATTATTATTGTTATTATAGTTCTTATCGTTATTATGGCTATTATTATATATATATATATATATTATTATTAATACCGTTATGATATTTAGAATTGTTATTACACTTATTATTTATATTATCTTAATTACCGTTATTATAGTAATTATCGTTATTATAGTTACTGTTGTTATTATTACTGTCATTATGTTTATTAACGTTATCATGGTATATAAAATTATTATCGTTATAATATTTATTGGCGTTATTATCGTTCTTATCTGTATTACCGTTATTATCGTTATGATCGTTATTATCGTTATTATCCTTATTATCTTCATTATCGTTATTATTATTATTAATGCTAATTTTATAATTACTATTACCATTACAATCGTTTCCATCGCTATTATCGTTATTATCCTTTTTGTCATTATTACCGTTATTATTGTTATTATCGCTATTATTATCGTTTATATCGATATTATTACTATTATCATCGTTATTACTGTTATTGTAGTTATTATCGTTATTATTGTTATTAGTATCGTTTTTATCGTCTTTATCGTTATTACCGTTGCAATCGTGACGATCGTTATCGTTTTTATCGTTATTGCCGTCATTATAGCAATCATTATTATTATTATCATTATTATCGTTATTATCGTTATTATCGTTAATATCGATAATATCGATAAGAACGGTAATTACGTTAATATTCGTAAGAATTATAATACTACTACTAATAACAATAATAATAATAATATTTACAAAAATAAAGATATTGAATATTATAACGATAATCATGATTATGACGATAATGACGATAATGTCGATAATAGCGTTAATTCTAACATTATTAATATTCATAATAATAATAATATCGATAAAAACAATGATAAAAAAGATGACGATAATAACGATAATATGCAAAATAACTATAATTACGATAAGGACGATAATGACGATAATAACGTTAATGACGATAATAATAATAATAACGATAATAACGATAATAACGGTAATAACGATGCGAACCACAATAATGATAATTACAGTAATAACGATAATAACGATAATAACTATAACAACGGTAATAACGATAATAATAAAGATAATAGCTATAATAACGGTAATAACGATGAGAACCACAATAATGATAATTACAGTAATAACGATAATAACGATAATAACTATAACAATGGTAATAACGATAATAATAAAGATAATAGCGATAATAACGACAATAATGATGGTTTCGATATTAACGATAATAACGATGATAACGATCATAGCGATAATAAGTATAAAAAAGATAATAACGATTATAGCGATAATAACGATAATAACGATAATATCGATAAAACAATAATAACGATTATAACCTTAATCGATATTAACGAAATTAAAGATAATAACAATGGTAACAACGATAGGTAAAAACGATAATAACAGTAATAACTATAACAGCAAAAATATCTATAATAACAATAATAACGATAATAGCGATAACAATATTAATAACGATAATTATAATAATAATAACTATAAAATATATTTATAATTTTATAAATATAATCAATAATAACGACGTTATAATTAATAATACCGACGATAAGAACGATGAAAACGACAATAACGATAATAACGACAGTAGTGATAACAACGATAATAACGTTTATAATGAAAATAACGATAATAACGATAATTCTTATTACAACATTAATAACGATAATATCGTTAATAACTTTTATGACGGCAATAACGGTAACGACGTAAATAACGGAAATAAAGATTAATGATAATAACTATTATAACGATAATACCACTGACGAAAATAACGAAAATAACTATAATAACGATTTTAATGAAAATAACCGTAATAACGGTAATAAGAATTACAAATTTAATAACGATAATATCGATAATAACAATTATAAGTACATTAATGGTAACAACAGTAATACCGGTTATAACGATAATAAAGGTAATAAAGATAATAAATATAATACAGATAATAGCGATAATAACGATAAGACGATAAGAACGATAATTACGATAATAATGGCAATAACGATAATAGCTATAATATCTGTTATGACTATAATAACGATAATAACGATAAATGCGATCATAAAAATAATAACGAATATAACGAAAATAAAGATAATAAAGGTAACTACCATAATAAGTGTGAAATAGATTAACGATAATAACGATAATAAAGACAGTAACAAAAAAGGTGAGAACGGTTATAAAGGTAATAACGTTAATAACGATAACAACGATAATTATAAAAATAATAATAACGATAGTAGCGTAGTAGAATGACGAAATTACAATAGAAAGAGTAATAACGATAATAATAATAATAATAACGTTAATAACGATCAAAACGATAATAACGGTAATATCGATAATAAAAGTCATAACGATAATAACGACAATAACTATAATAACGGTAATAACCATAATAACAGTAATAACGGTAATAACGATGATCATAATAATAATAACGATAATATCGAAAATAACAAAATAAAGTTAATAACTATAATAACATTAATAAATATAATAATAATAATAATAACGATAATAATGATATTAACGGGAATAATAACATTAATAATAATAATAACAATAATATCGATAATAACTAGTATAACGAGAATAATAATAATAATAGCGATAATAAAAATAATAAAGATAATAGCAATAATAACAAGAATAACGATATTAACGACAAAAACGATAATAACGATTATAACAATAATCACTATTTTAGCGATAATGACGGTAATAACGGTAATTATGGTAATAACAATAAAAACGATAATTTTTATAATAACGATATTAACGATAGTAAAGATAATTACATTAATAACGATAACAAAACTTACGATTATAACGATAGAAACGATTATTTAGATAATATCGATAATAACTGCAATAACGATAATAAAGATAACGATACTAAGAATTATTCCTGTAATAACGATAATAACGATAATAACGATAATAACGATAATAACGATAATAACGACAATAACGATAATAACGATAATAAACACAATATCGAAAATAACGATAACGAACATAAGGATTATACCATTAATAACGTTAATAACAATATTAACGATAATAAGACAATAAAGATAATAACGATAATAACGGTATTAACGGTGACAAAGGTTAACAATACTATCGACAATAACGATGATAATGAAAACATATCTATTATAACGATTATAACAGTAATAACGATAATAACGATAATAACGATAATATTAATAATATTAACGATAATAACGAAAATAACGATAATTAGGATAATAACGGTAAAAACGATATTAACAATAACGTTACTTACGATACTTACGATAATAGTGATAATAACGAAAATAATGATGTCGATAATAACGGTTATAAAGGTAAAAACGATAATAACTGTAATAACGATAATAAAGGTAATAGCAATAATAAAAATAGCAAAGATAAGAATGTTAATAACGATAATAACGATATTAAAGATAATAAGGTTAATAACGATAATATCGAAAATATCTTTAATAACGATAATAACAACAATGTCGATAATAGCGACAATAAAGTTTATTACAATAATATCTATATTAACGCTAATTACTATAATAACGCTTATATCGATAACGATATTATCTATTCTAACGGTAGTAACGATAATGAAGATACAGGTAATAAGGATAATAACGATAATAACTGTTATATCGATAATAACGGCAAAAATAATAACATTAATGATAATCACGATAAAAAAGATAATAGCAATAATAACGATAATAACAGCAGTAACAATAATAATATTAATAATAACGATTTTAACGATAAAAAAGATAATAAATATAAAAACGATAATATCGATAAGAACGTTAATAATGATAAGACGATAAGACCGATAATTACAATAATAACGAGAAAAACGGTAACTATAATGCGATAACTTTAATAACTATAGTAATGGAAATAACGATAATAATGATATTAACTACTTTAATAATAATAATAACGCTAATTACGATAATAACGATAATAATAAAAATAACGATAATAACGATAATAACGATAATAATATTAATAACGAGAATAAATATAATATTAATAATGATCACTACTATAACGATAATAACGATAGTAATAATAATGAAACAATAAGAACGATAATAACAGAAATAACGTTTATTACAATAATGACTATTATAACGATAATAAGGAATATAACGAAAAGAACTATATTAATGATAATAACGATAATAACGTTAATAACAATTATAATAATAATAAAATCGGTAATAACGATAATAACGATAATAACGACAATAACTATAATTACGATCATCAAGGTAATAAGGATAATAACGCTAAGCACGATACTAAAAAATATAATAATGATAATAAAGATAATACCGATAATAACGATAATACTGTTTATAACAATAACGAAGATATCGATTATTACGGTAGTAACGATAATAACAAAAAAAACGATCATATTGATAATAACTATAATAACGATTTCAATAATTATGAAAACAATAATAACGATACTAACTATATTAACGAGAATAACGATAATAAAGATGATAACGTTAATAACGATAATAACGTAAATAACGACAATAGCTTCAATAAAGGTTAATCGATAATTATGATAATAACGGTAATAACGGTTTTAACGTAATAATAACGATACTACTTATAATAACGTTAATAAAGATAATAAAGATAATAACGTTAATAAAGATAATAATAATTCTAACAATAAAGATAATAACGATAATAACGATAATTACGAAAATGTCAATGACGACAATAATGATTATATTTGGTCGTAACGATAATACTGATATTACCAAAAATAACGATAATAAAGGTAAAGATTTAACGGTAATAACGGTAGCACCGATATTAAAGATAATAACTATAATAACGGTAATAAATATAATTATTTAAATAACGATAATAACGATAACGAGAATAACAATTATGAAGGAAGTAACGATAACAAAGATAATTACGGTATTGAAGATAATATCGTTTATATCTATAACGATAATAACGATTATAACCTGAGTAACGATATTAACGAAAAAAACGATAAAAAAGATAATAACGATAAAAAGGTCAAAAACGCCAATAACAATAATAATTATAATTACCACGATAATAACCATAAAAACGAGAAAACGATAATAATGATTATAACGAAAATAACGACAATAAGGTAATAACAGTAATAACGATGATCACGAAAGTAACTACAATAATAGTATTAATAAGAGTTATAACGATAATAATAACAATAATAATAAAAATAAGAATAAAAATAATAACGATAATAACAGTAATAATAATAATAATAACGAAAATTACAAATAATAATGATTCTGTCGATAATATCACTAATATGATTGTAATAATAATAATAACGATTATAACGATAGTAATAACGATAATAACTATAATAACGGTGATAACAATAACAACAATAATAACGATAATAAATATTATAATTATAAAAACGACTAAAAAAAAATGACGACAGTAATGATAATAATAAAAATAATAATAATAATGATATTAAAGATAATAAGGAAAAAACGATGATATCGATAATAATAATAATAATAGCGAGAATAAAGTTAATAACGATAATAACGATAACAAAGATAATAAGAAAATAATAACCATAGTAACGGAAAAAAAGATAATAACGATAAAGATAATAACGATTGTAACGGTAGTTAAGATAATACCGATTATAATAATAATAACGATAAGAACGATAATAACGGTAATACGAATAATAATAAGAAAATAAAGTTAATAACGGCATTAATGGTAATGACGATAATTACGATAATAACGATTATAAAAGTAATAACGATAATAACAAATATAACGATAATAATAATAATAACAACGATATTAACAATAATAAAGATAATATCGATAATATCGTTAATACCGTTAATAACGATAATAATAATAACAATGTCATAATTACGATACTAAAATGATAAAGATTATAACGATAATACGCGTATATGAACGAAAAATCGTGCATACAACATGAAACAAAGTTATAAACGTCGAATCCAATAAAAATAGTAGTATGATCTTATGAAATACTGTGTTCTGAATCGATTGGTACTATTTTTCAATATGTGGTCCAAGTATTATCGAAGATATTACGATTTTTCGCTTCTCGTATAGCGAAATTCGCATATGTCGATTACACTTTTCGTCAATTTTCATGTTAAAACACTTATTTTCACATAGTATAAACGTCATATTCTTGTTATATTTTTAATGCTGCGCCGATAGAATATAAAATCAATGAAATTAGAAGAGATTTCAAATATTCGTATATCGATGATAGTCTCATATGAACGAAAAGTCGTATGTACGACATGAAACAAAGTTAAAAACGTCGAATCCAATAAAAATAGTAGTATTATCTTATGAAATGATGTCTTCTGTATCGATGGGTACCATTTATCAATACGTGGCACAAGTATTTTCGAAGATATTACGATTTTTCGCTTTTGGTATAGCGAAATTCGCATATGTCGATTACATTTTTCGACAATTTTCATGTTAAAACACTTATTCTCACATAGTAAAAACGTTACATTCTTGTTATATTTTTAATGCTGCGCCGATAGAATATAAAATCAATGAAATTAGAAGAAATTTCAAATATTCGTATATCGATGATAGGCTCATATGAACGAAAAGTCGTATGTACGACATGAAACAAAGTTAAAAACGTCGAATCCAATAAAAATAGTAGTATTATCTTATGAAATGCTGTCTTCTGTATCGATGGGTACCATTTATCAATACTTGGTACAAGTATTTTCGAATATATTACGACTTTCGCTTTTTGTATAGCGAAATTCGCATATGTCGATTACATTTTTCGACAATTTTCATGTTAAAACACTTATTCTCACATAGTAAAAACGTTATATTCTTGTTATATTCTTAATTCTGCATCGATTGAATATAAAATCAATGAAATTAAAAGAGATTTCAAATTTTCGTATTTCGATGATAAGCGTATATGAACGAAAAATCTAATATACGACATGAAGCAAAGTTAAAAACGTCGAATCGAATAGAAATAGTAGTATGATCTTATGGAATAACCTGTTCTGAATCGATTGGTATCATTTCTCAATACGTGGTACAAGTATTTTCGAAGATAATAAGATTTATCGCTTCTCGTATAGCGAAATTCGCATGTGTCGATTACTTTTTTCGACAATTTTCTTGTTAAGACACTAATTTTCACATAGTAAAAAAGTTATATTCTTGTTGTATTCTTCATAATGTGTCGATAGAATGTAAAATCAATGAAATTAAAAGAGATTTCAAATATTCGTATTTCGATGATACGTCTACATGAACGAAAAATCGTATATACAACATGTAACAAAGTTAAAATCGTCGAATCCAATAAAAGTAGTAGGATGATTTTATGAAATACTGTGTTCTGAATCGATTGGTAACATGTTTCAATATGTGGTATTAGTATTTTCAAAGATATTGATATTTTTCTCTTCTCGTATAACGAAATTCGTTTATGTCGATTACATATTTCGTCAATTTTCATTTTTAAACACTTATATTCATATAGTAAAACCGTTATATTCTTGTTATATTCTTAATTCTGCGTCAATAGAACATAAAATCAAAAAATTAAAAGAGATTTCAAATATTCGTATATCGATGATACTCGTAAATGAACGATAAATCGTATATACGACATCAAAAAAAGTTACAAATGTTGAATCCAAAAAAAATAGTAGTATGAACTTATGAAATACTGTGTTCTGAATCGATTGGTAACATTTTTCAATATGTGGTACTAGTATTTTCAAAGATTTTGATATTTTTCGCTTCTCGTATAACGAAATTCGTTTATGTCAATTACATTTTACGTCAATTTTCATTTTTAAACACTTATATTCATATAGCAAAAACGTTTTATTCTTGTTATATTCTTAAATCTGCGTCGATAGAATTTAAAATCAATATAATTAAAAGAGATTTCAAATATACGTATTTCGATGATACGCGTATATGAACGAAAAATCGTATATACGACATGAAAAAAATATAAAACCGTCGAATCCAATAAAAGTAGTAGTATGATCTTATGAAATACTGTGTTCTGAATCGATTGATAACATTTTCAATTTGTGGTACAAGTATTTTCGAAGATATTACGATTTTTCGCCTCACGTATAGCAAAATTCGCATATGCCGATTACATTTTTCGCAAATTTCCATGTTAAAACACTTATTTTCACAAATTAAAACCTTTATATTCTTGTCATAATCTTAATTCTGCGTCGATAGAAAATAAATCAATATAATTAAAAGAGATTTCAAATTTTCGTATTTCGATGCTATGCGTATATGAATGAAAAATCGCATATACGTCTTGAAACAAAGTGAGAAACGTCGAATACAATAAAAATAGTAATAAGAACTTATGAAATACTTTGTTCTGAATCGATTGGTAACATTTTCAATTTGTGGTACAAGTATTTTCGAAGTCGTTACGATTTTTCGCTTCTCGTATAGCAAAACTCGCATATGTCGTTTACATTTTTCGTCAATATTCATGTTAAAACACTTATTTTCACAATGTAAAACCGTTACATTCTTGTTATATTCTTAATTCTGCGTCGATAGAACATAAAATCAATAAAATTAAAAGAGATTTCAAATTTTCGTATATCGATGTTACACGTATATGAACGAAAAATCGAACACACATCATGAAACATTGTTAAAATCGTCGTATCCAATCAATATAGTAGTATGATCTTATGAAATACAGTGTTCTGAATCGATTGGGAACATTTTTCAATACGTGGTACAAGTATTTTCGAAGATATTACGATTTTTCGCTTCTAGTATAAAGAAATTCGCATATACCGATTACATTTTTCGTCAATTTTGATGTTAAAACACTTATTTTCACATAGTAAAAACGTTGTATTCTTGTTATTTTCTTTATTCTGCGTCGAGAGAATATAAAATCAATGAACCTAAAGGAGACTTCAACGTTACGTATTTCGATGATACGCGTGTATGAACCAAAAATCGTATATACGTCTTGAAACAAAGTGAGAAACGTCGAATACAATAAAAATAGTAATACGAACTTATGAAATACTTTGTTCCGAATCGATTGGGAACATTTTTCAATACGTGGTACAAGTATTTTCGAAGATACTACGGTTTTTCGCTTCTCGTATTGCGAAATTCGTATATGTCGATTACATTTTTATCATTTTTCGTGTTAAAACACTTATTTTCACATATTAAAAACGTTATATTATTGTTATATTCTTCATTCTGCTTCGATAGAATGTAAAATCAAAGAAATTAAAAGAGATTCCAAAAATTTGTATTTCCGTGATACGCGTATATGACCGAAAAATCGTATATACGACATGAAACAAAGTTAAAAACGTCGAATCCAATAGAAATAGTAGGATGATCTTATGAAATACTGTGTTCTAAATCGATTGGTAACATTTTTCAGTACGTGGTACAAGTATTTTCGAAGATAATACGATTTTTCGCTTCTCTTATAGCGAAATTCGCTTATGACGATTACATTTTTGGTCAATTTTCATGTTAAAACACTTGTTTTCACAAAGTAATATCGTTTATTAATTTTATATTCTTAATTATGCATCGATAGAAGATAAAATCAATGAAATTGAAAGAGATTTCAAATTTTCGTATTTCGATGATACGCGTATGTGAACGAAAAATCGTATATACGGCATGAAAAAAAATTAGAAAACATAGAATCCAATAAAAATAGTAGTATGATCTAATGAAATATTGTGTTCTGAATCAACTGGTAATATGTTTCAATATGTGGTACAAGTAGTTTCGAAGATATTATGATTTGTCGCTTCTCGTATAGTGAAATTCGCATATGTCGATTAAATTTTCGTCAATTTTCATGTTAAAACACTTATTTTCCTTTTAAAAAAACGTTATATTCTTGTTATATTCTTAATTCTGCGTCTATACAATTTAACATTTATGAAACTAATAGAGATTTCAAATTTTCGTATTTCGATGATACGCGTATATGAAGAAAAATCGTATATACATCAATAAAAGTTAAAAATGTCGAATTCAAAAAAAATAGTATGATGATATAATGAAATACTGTGTTCTGAATCGATTGGTAACAATTTTCAATACGTGGTACAAGTATTTTCAAAGATAATACGATTTTTCGCTTCTCATATAGCGAAATTCGCTTATGACGAATACATTTTTCGTCAATTTTCAGGTTAAAACAATTTTTTTTACATAATAATATCATTATATTCTTGTTATTTACTTTATCCTTCGTCGATAGAATATAAAATCATGAAATTAAAAGAGATTTCAAATTTTCGTATTTCGATAATACGCTTATATGAACGAAAAATCGTATATACAACATGAAGCAATGTTAAAAGCGTCGGTTCCTATAAATATAGTTGTAAGATCTCATGAGATACTGTGTCCTGAATCGATTGGTAAAATTTTCAATTTGTGGTACAAGTATTTTCGATGATATTACAATTTTTCGCTTCACGTATAGCAAAACTCGCATATGTCGATTAAATTTTTCATTTAATAAAAACGATATATTCTTGTTAAATTCTTAATTCTGCGTCAATAGAATATAAAGTCAGTGAAATTAAAAGAGATTTCAAATTTTCGTATTTCGATGATACGCGTATATGAACGAAAAATCGAATATACGTCATGAAACATAATTAAAATCGTCGAGTCCAATAGAAATAGTAGTATGATCTTATGAAATACAGTGTTCTGAATCGATTGTGAACATTTTTCTATACGTGGTACAAGTATTATCGAAGATATTACGGTTTTTCGCTTCTCGTATTGCGAAATTCGTATATGTCGATTACATTTTTCGTCAATATTCATGTTAAAACACTTATTTTCACAAAGTAAAATCGTTTATTTTTTTTATATTCTTAATTCTGCATCGATAAAATATAAAATCAATGAAATTAAAAGAGATTTCAAATTTTCGTATTTCGATGATACGCGTATATGAAGAAAAATCGTATATACGTCAATAAAAGTTAAAAATGTCGAATTCAAAAAAAATAGTAGGATGATCTAATGAAATACTGGGTTCTGAATCGATTAGTAACAATTTTCAATACGTGGTACAAGTATTTTCGAAGATAATACGATTTTTCGCTTCTCTTATAGCGAAATTCGCTTATGACGAATACATTTTGCGACAATTTTCATGATGAAACAATTATTTTCACATAATAATAACGTTATATTCTTGTTATATACTTTATCCTGCGTCGATAGAATATAAAATCATGAAATTAAAAGAGATTTCAAATTTTCCTATTTCGATAATACGCTTATATGAACGAAAAATCATATTTACAACATGAAACAATGTTAAAAACGTCGGTTCCTATAAATAAAGTTGTATGATCTCATGAGATACTGTGTCCTGAATCGATTGGTAACATTTTCAATTTGTGGTACAAGAATTTTCGAAGATATTACGATTTTTCGCCTCACGTATATCAAGATTCGCATATGTCGGTTACATTTTTCGCCAATTTCCATGTTAAAACACTTATTTTCACAAATTAAAACCTTTATATTCTTGTTATAATCTTAATTCTGCGTCGATAGAAAATAAATCAATATAATTAAAAGAGATTTCAAATTTTCGTATTTCGATGATACGCTTATATGAACGAAAAATCGTATATACGACATGAAACAAAGTTAAGATCGTCGAATCCAATAAAAGTAGAAGAATGATCTTATGAAATACTGTGTTCTGAATCGATTGGTAACATGTTTCAATATGTGGTATTAGTATTTTCAAAGATTTCAATATTTTTCGGTTCCCGTATAATGAAATTCGTTTATGACGATTACATTTTTCGTCAATTTACATGTTAAAACACTTATTTTCACATTGTAAAAACGTCATATTCTTGTTATATTCTTAATTCTGCGTCGATAGAATATAAAATCAATGAAATTAAAAGGGATTTCAAATTTTCGTATTTCGATGCTACGCGTATATGAATGAAAAATCGCATATACGACGTGAAACACAGTTAAAAACGTCGAATCCAATAAAAATAGTATTATGATCTAATGAAATACTGTGTCTGATTCGATTGGTTGTATTTTTCAATATGTGATCCAAGTATTTTCGAAGATATTACGATTTTTCGCTTCTAGTATAAAGAAATTCGAATATACCGATTACATTTTTCGTCAATTTTGATGTTAAAACACTTATTTTCAAATAGTAAAAACGTTGTATTCTTGTTATATTTTTTATTCTGCGTTGATAGAATATAAAATCAATGAACCTAAAGAAGACTTCAACTTAACGTATTTCGATGATACGCGTGTATGAACCAAAAATCGTATATACGTCTTGAAACAAAGTGAGATACGTCGAATACAATAAAAATAGTAATAAGAACTTATGAAATACTTTGTTCTGAATCGATTGGTAACATTTTCAATTTGTGGTACAAGTATCTTCGAAGTCGTTACGATTTTTCGCTTCTCGTATAGCAAAACTCGCATATGTCGTTTACATTTTTCGACTATATTCATGTTAAAACACTTATATTCATATAGTAAAAACGTTTTATTCTTGTTATATTCTTAATTCTGCGTCGATAGAATTTAAAATCAATAAAATTAAAAGAGATTTCAAATATTCGTATATCGATGATACGCGTAAATGAACGATAAATCGTATATACGACATCAAAAAAAGTTACAAATGTTGAATCCAAAAAAAATAGTAGTATGAACTTATGAAATACTGTGTTCTGAATCGATTGGTAACATTTTTCAATATGTGGTACTAGTATTTTCATAGATTTTGATATTTTTCGCTTCTCGTATAACGAAATTCGTTTATGTCAATTACATTTTTCGTCAATTTTCATTTTTAAACACTTATATTCATATAGCAAAAACGTTTTATTCTTTTTATATTCTTAAATCTGCGTCGATAGAATTTAAAATCAATATAATTAAAAGAGATTTCAAATATACGTATTTCGATGATACGCGTTATGAACGAAAAATCGTATATACGACATGAAGCAAATATAAAAACGTCGAATCCAATAAAAGTAGTAGTATGATCTTATGAAATACAGTGTTCTGAATCAATTGGTAACATTATCAATTTGTGGTACAAGTATTTTCGAAGATATTACGATTTTTCGCCTCACGTATAGCAAAATTCGCATATGTCGATTACATTTTCCGCCAATTTCCATGTTAAAACACTTATTTTCACAAATTAAAACCTTTATATTCTTATTATATTCTTAAATCTGCGTCGATAGATTTTAAAATCAATATAATTAAAAGAGATTTCAAATATACGTATTTCGATGATACGCGTATATGAACGAAAAATCGTATATACAACATAAAACAAATTTAAGATCGTCGAATCCAATAAAAGTAGAATTATGATCTTATGAAATACAGTGTTCTGAATCGATTGGTAACATGTTTCAATATGTGGTATTAGTATTTTCAAAGATTTCAATATTTTTCGGTTCTCGTATAATGAAATTCGTTTATGACGATTACATTTTTCGTCAATTTACATGTTAAAACACTTATTTTCACATAGTAAAAACGTTATATTCTTGTTATATTCGTAATTCTGCGTCGATAGAATATAAAATCAATGAAATTAAAAAGGATTTCAAATTTTCGTATTTCGATGCTATGCGTATATGAATGAAAAATCGCATATACGACGTGAAACAAAGTTAAAAACGTCGAATCCAATAAATATAGTAATATGATCTTATGAAATACAGTGTTCTGAATCGATTGGGAACATTTTTCAATACGTGGTACAAGTATTTTCGAAGATATTACGATTTTTCGCTTCTAGTATAAAGAAATTCGCATATACCGATTACATTTTTCGTCAATTTTGATGTTAAAACACTTATTTTCACAATGTAAAACCGTTACATTCTCGTTATATTCTTAATTCTGCGTCGATAGAACATAAAATCAATAAAATTAAAAGAGATTTCAAATTTTCGTATATCGATGTTACGCGTATATGAACGAAAAATCGAATACACATCATGAAACATTGTTAAAATCGTCGAATCCAATAAATATAGTAGTATGATCATATGAAATACAGTGTTCTGAATCGATTGGGAACATTTTTCAATACGTGGTACAAGTATTTTCGAAGATACTACGGTTTTTCGCTACTCGTTTTGCGAATTTCGTATATATCGATTACATTTTTATCATTCTTCGTGTTAAAGCACTTATTTCCACATATTAAAAACGTTATATTATTGTTATATTCTTCATTCTGCTTGGATAGAATGTAAAATCAAGGAAATTAAAAGAGATTCCAAAAATTTGTGTTTCCGTGATACGCCTATATGACCGAAAAATCGTATATACGACATGAAACAAAGTTAAAAACGTCAAACCCAATAAAAATAGTAGGATGATCTTATGAAATACTGTGTCCTAAATCGATTGGTAACATTTTTCATTACGTGGTACAAGTATTTTCGAAGATAATACGATTTTTCGCTTTTCTTATAGCGAAATTCGCTTATGACGATTACATTTTTGGTCAATTTTCATGTTAAAACACTTGTTTTCACAAAGAAAAATCGTTTATTTTTTTTATATTCTTAATTCTGCAGCGATAGAAGATAAAATCAATGAAATTAAAAGAGATTTCAAATTTTCGTATTTCGATTATACGCGTTTATGAACGAAAAATCGTATATACGACATCAAAAAAAGTTACAAATGTTGAATCCAAAAAAAATAGTAGTAAGATCTTATGAAATACTGTGTTCTAAATCGATTAGTAACATTATTCAATACGTGGTACAAGTATTTTCGAAGATAATACGATTTTTCGCTTCTCTTATAGCGAAATTCGCTTATGGCAATAAAATTTTTCGTCAATTTTCATTTTAATACACTTATTTTCGCGTAGTAAAATCGTTTTATTTCTGTTATATTCATAATTCTGCAACGATAGAACATAAAATCAATTAAATTTAAAGAGATTTCAAATTTTCGTATTCCGATGATACGCGTTTATGAACAAAAAATCGCATATGCGAAAAGAAACAATGTTAAAACGTCGAATCCATTAAAAATAGTAGGATGATCTTATGAAATACTGTGTTCTGAATCGATTGGTAACATTTTTCGATACGTGGTACAAGTATTCTCGAAGGTATTACAATATTTCGCTTTTCTTATAGCGAAATTCGCATATGTCGATTACATTTTTCTTCAATTTTCATGTGAAAACACTTATTTTCACATAGTAAAAACATTATATTCTTGTTACATTCTCAACTCTGCGTCGATACAATTTGAAATTAATGAAACTACAAGAGATTTCAAATTTTCGTATTTCGATGATACGCGTATATGAAGAAAAATCGTATATACATCAATAAAAGTTAAAAATGTCGAATTCAAAAAAAATAGTGGGATGATCTAATGAAATACTGTGTTATGAAACGATTGGTACCAATTTTCAATACGTGGTACAAGTATTTTCGAAGATAATACGATTTTTCGCTTCACTTATAGCGAAATTCGCTTATGACGAATACATTTTGCAACAAATTTCATGATAAACCAATTATTTTCACATAATAATAAGGTTATATTCTTGTTATTTAATTTATCCTGCGTCGATAGAATATGAAATCATGAAATTAAAAGAGACTTCATATTTACGTATTTCGATAATACGCTTATATGAACGAAAAATCGTATATACAACATGAAACAAAGTTAAAAACGTCGAATCCAATAGAAATAGTAGTATGATCTTATGAAATACTGTGTTCTGAATCGATTGGTAACATTTTTCAATACGTGGTACAAGTATTTTCGAAGATATTACTATTTTTCGCTTCTCGTATAGCGAAATTCGCATATGTCGATTATATGTTTCGTCAATTTTCATGTTAAAACACTTATTTTCACATAGTAAAAACTTTATATTCTTGTTATATTCTCAATTCTGCTGCGATAGAATGTAAAATCAATGAAATTAAATGAGATTTCAAATTTTCGTATTTCGATGATACGCGTATATGAACGAAAAATCGTATATACGACATGAAACAAAGTTAAAAACGTAGAATCCAATAGAAATAGTAGTATGATCTTATGAAAAACTGTGTTCTGAATCGATTGGTACCAATTTTCAATACGTGGTACAAGTATTTTCGAAGATATTACGATTTTTTCGCTTCTCGTATAGCGAAATTCGCATATGTCGATTACATTTTTCGTCAATTTTGATGTTAAAACACTTATTTTCACATAGTAAAAACGTTATATTCATGTTATATTCTTTATTCTGCGTCGATAGAATATAAAATCATGAAATTAAAAGAGATTTCAACTTTTCGTATTTCGATGATACGCGTTTATGACCGAAAAGTCGTATATACGACATGAAACAATGTTAAAAACGTCGAATCCAATAAAAATAGTAGGTTGATCTTATGAAATACTGTGTTCTGAATCGATTGGTAGTATTTTTCAATATGTGATCCAAGCATTTTCGAAGATATTACGATTTTTAGCTTCTAGTATAACGAAATTCGCATATGCGGATTACATTTTTCGTCAATTTTGATGTTAAAACACTTATTTTCACATAGTAAAAACGTTATATTCTTGTTATATTCTTTATTCTGCGTCGATAGAAGATAAAATCAATGAACCTAAAGGAGACTTCCACTATTCTTATTTCGATGATACGCGTATATGAATCAAAAATCGTATATAAGTCTTGAAACAAAGTGAGAAACGTCGAATACAATAAAAATCGTAATACGATCTTATGAAATACTTTGTTCTGAATCGATTGGTAACATTTTCAATTTGTGGTACAAGTATTTTCGAAGTTGTTACGTTTTTTTCGCTTCTCGTATAGCAAAACTCGCATATGTCGATTACATTTTTCGTTAATATTCATGTGAAAACACTAATTTTCACAAAGTAAAACCGTAACATTCTTGTTATATTCTTAATTCAGCGTCGATAGAACATAAAGTCAATAAAATTAAAAGAGATTTCAAATTTTCGTATTTCGAAGTTACGCGTATATGAACGAAAAATCGAATATACGTCTTGAAACATAGTTAAAAACGTCGAATCCAATAAAAATAGTAGGATGATCTTCGGAAATACTGTTTTCTAAATCGGTTGGTAACATTTTTCAATACGTGGTACAAGTATTTTCGAAGATATTACGATTTTTCGCTTCTCTTATAGCGAAATTCTCTTATGACGATTACATTTTTCGTCAATTTTCATGTTAAGACACTTATTTTCACATAATAATAACGGTATATTCTTGTTATATACTTCATCCTGCGTCGATAGAATATAAAATCATGAAATTAAAAGAGATTTCA